>NC_034409.1:67257365-67259357 GCF_002078875.1 Numida meleagris | reverse complement strand
TGGCGCTCCCGTGATGAGCTGGGCTGGCAGGATCGGGCCAATGGCAGCACACCTGTGATGATCCTGTCAGTCTTAATGGTGGTGCTCCCTCGACGAGCCAAGCAGACCGAAGGAGGCCAAAGGCGATGCTCCCATGATGAGCCGGTCTGTCAACCTGTGGTGCTCCCGTGATGAACTGGCCTGATGACATGGGGCGCTCCAGCAATGAGCCGGTGTGACGACACATAGCTCTCATTTGTCTAGCTGGGCTGACGACATGTGTCATCAAAAAGTGATGAGCTGACGACACATGGTGCTCCCGCAACGAGCTGGGCTGGCGACTTGTGGCGCTCCTGCGACGAGCCCGGCAGACTGAAGGAGGTCAAAGGCAACGCTTCCGTGATGAGCTGGGCTGTCGAAATGTGGCATCAAAAAGTGTTGCGCCAGGCTGGCGACTTGTGATGCTCCCGCGAGGAGCCGGGCTGGCAGGATCGGGCCAATGGCAGCACTCCCATGATGATCCAGTCAGTTTTAACAGTGGCGCTCCCATGACGAGCCCAGCTGACATGAGGGCGGCGCACCCACGATGAGCCGGGCAGACCGAAGGAGGCCAAAGGCAGTGCTCCCGCGATGAGCCGGTCTGGCGACTTGTGGTGCTCTTGTGACGAACAGGCCTGACGACACGTGGCACTCCCTTGTCTAGCCGGCCTGACGACACGTGGCACTCCCTTGTCTAGCCGGGCTGACGTCACGTGGTGCTCCCGCGATGAGCCGGGCTGACGTCACGTGGTGCTCCCGCGATGAGCCGGGCTGACGTCACGTGGCACTCCCGTGATGAGCCAGCCTGATGACACGTGGTGCTCCCGCGACGAGCCGGGCTGATGACACGTGGTGCTCCTGCGATGAGCCGGGCTGATGAGAAGTGGTGCTCCCGCGACGAGCCGGGCTGGTGACATGTGGCGCTCGCGCAGCGAGCCCGGGAGACTGAAGCAGGTTGTAGGCAACGCTCCCACAATGAGATGGGCATACGAAAGCAGACAAATGGCCACGTTTTCATGATGAGGCAGACAGCTGATGCAGACAAATGGCAGTGAGGCAGTGCTCCCTAGACAAGTGAAGCCTACGCAAGATGAGGGGGAACGCCAAAAATCTGGAATTGAGGAGGATGGGAGGTACAAATTACCGAAAATTGCACTGGAGACATGATGGAGAAGTAAGAAATAATGATCAGAGGTGGCGCGAAAAAGTGACAAAAGGGGAGAGGGGGTGGTGGCGCCAAAAAGCGACAGGTGCAGCGACGACACGTGGCGCTCCCGAAATGAGCCGGGCTGGCGACACGTGGCGCTCCCGTGACAAGCCGGGCTGGCGACACGTGGCGCTCCCATGACGAGCCGGGCTGACGAGACATGGCGCTCCCGCGACGAGCCGGGCTGGCGACTTGTGGTGCTCCCACGATGAGCCGGGCTGACGACACTTGGTACTCCCGCGATGAGCCGGGCTGGTGACACATGGCGCTCCCGCGATGAGCTGGGCTGGCAGGATCGGGCCAATGGCAGCACACCTGTGATGATCCTGTCAGTCTTAATGGTGGCGCTCCCAGGACGAGCTCGGCACACTTGAGGTTGGTGCTCCCGCGACGAGCCAGGCAGACCGAAGGAGGCCAAAGGCGATGCTCCCACGATGAGCCGGTTTGTCAACCTGTGGTGCTCCTGTGATGAACTGGCCTGACGACATGGGGCGCTCCAGCAATGAGCCGGTGTGACGACACATGGTACTCATTTGTCTAGCCGGGCTGACGACATGTGGCATCAAAAAGTGACGAGCAGGGCTGACGACATGTGGTGCTCCCGCGACGAGCCGGGCTGACGACATGTGGTGCTCCCGTGGCGAGTCAGGCAGACTGAAGGAGGCCACAGGCAACGCTCCCGTGATGAGCTGGGCTGTCAAAATGTGGCATCAAAAAGTGTTGCGCCAGGGTCGCGACTTGTGGCGCTCCCACGATGAGCCGGGCTG
>NC_034409.1:66774189-66898996 GCF_002078875.1 Numida meleagris | reverse complement strand
GAGGAAAAAGAAAAGAAAAGGAGGAAAAAGAAAAGAAAAGGAGGAAAAAGAAAAGAAAAGGAGGAAAAAGAAAAGAAAAGGAGGAAAAAGAAAAGGAAAACAAAGAGATGTAATAAGCACTAGGTAAAATGTGGTACTGGGTAAAATACTACCCTGGAGCTTCTTTGCCTGGACAAAAAGTAGTACGCTGTTGGGTTCTTTGTTTTTCATGTACGCAATATTCTTTTTGGTCCTCTGCAGAAATTCACAGAGCTGAATGAAATATTCAAGTTTTAATGAGATACTGTGAAGCTATGGTACTTTGGCCAGCTCATCATAGTATGACTCTTACTACACCACTCCATCACAACCACCGTGCAGAAAACAGCTGGACTACATATGTCCATGGGTGGCTTCCAAACCTACTAAAAGCTCCCTTTGCTGGCAGGGATAACCAGCCTTACTGCTGTTAGTTCCACAGCATTTTATCCCAGAGGACAAAAATCAACTTCTATATCCACAGGTGACCTAAGTGAAATTTACACTATATGAATGATAAGGCATTTTTATTGTGATTTCTGGCACAAAAGGACTGCTTCTTGTGCTAAAAAAAATAATTCACATAGCCATAAAATGTTCCATAACACAATAAATAAATTATTTGACATTTTAAAATCAAAATTAGTAATCTATAAATACCACTAAAAACATAATTTTATTATATCTGCAAAAATGCAAACTAATTTTTTTTTTCCAACTGCTCACCAATTCATATCTTACAAGAAAGTTACCTAAAAACACAAGTACATTTGTTAGGAGGAAGAGAGCTAGAGTAATCTTCAGATACACTGCACTACCAGTTGCTGAGTTAATTATGCCCTAGAATGTAAGCAAGAAGCCAGCAAACCACAGCACAAGGCAGAAATACATGGCTAAGCAGGACAGGCAGAAGGCACGGGGACTTCTTAAGCTTGGTTTGCATCCAAAACCATCCATCCAAACCAAATCATTCAGGAACAGTCAGGCTATTGTCTGAAATTGTTATAGTTTCCATCACCTGAATGTACTGTCAATTGTATTATTAACTGTGTACTTTTCAGGCTGCCTCGTTTCAACAAATGGTCATCTCACTCATTCACTTCAGGAGCAGTGTCACACTCTAGGTATGACATATACAATACAAAGAAATCAAGATTGTCAGGTAATACCATCCACCAGTCCTTCAGTCTCTGAGCAACAGTCTATGTTTATTTTGGAGTTACATCGGCAATAGTTAAGATTTTCTCAGCTTTCTTCCTTTATACTGGTATAAAGCTTCACAACAGTTTGCTTTCAGAATATGAAAAACTCAAGTACTTCTAAAATTCTACCTGCCATACACTCTTCTGGGCTGCCAATGTATATGTCAGTAAAGTTTCCACCAAGCCCTTCTGAGGACTGCATACCCAACAGAAACACCTATTTCATTAGCACAGTGCTGAGCCAGGGAACGAGTTTGCAACCCCACTATCAGCTCAGAACAACAAGGAATCCCAGCTTGTTGAGTCTGTTATTTCCAGCATGCTAACTTCTGGAGTACAGAGTTTATTGCCTTGCGTATCTTAGTGACAATAGATGCTATCAAAGCTACCGAGTACACCTTGATACTCAGAAAACCACGAGAACTTAATCATTCTACATAATCACTGGAACAGCATAGTTTGTAGTCACCACCACATTACCCTCCACCTAAATCCTTGTCCTTGCAAAGACAATAGCAGGATATGGCCAGTGCTCACTGTGGTGGATTCATTCAGCCTCTTTCTTTCCAGTCCTGCAGCAGAGGCAATGGCACCTCCCAGAGAAGGGCACACTGAGGCACTGTGAATGGTACAAATACCACGCACAACACAATATACCTTTTGTCACTGAGATTTGCTGGTACTTTGGATTCCCAAAGGCATTCAGGAGCATAAATCTCATTCTAGAAAGGAATTAGGCTCCTGACTGCCTTTGGAGATCCAGGCCAGTGAGCTGGAGCTGGTGGTGAACACATTCCGCCAAATGTGGCATTTCACTGGCAGAACTTTTGCTGGAACATCCTTTTCAGTATACACAATCTTTAGAATGATCCCAGCTCCCCACTGCCACCACCCTCTTCACCCCCAATTAAATTAACAGACAAGAAGGAAGCAAGTTATTTAGCACTACCAACCTTAAAAAAGAGAAGAAAAAAGTCCCCCACTTTCCTAACATTCAAAAAGTATTAATAAATTAGAGTAATTCACTTTCAAACACCCGAATGGCAACTTTCTTCTTTTCACCATGTTACAATTACACCAGCAGATATCCTTAGGAAAAGAAGAGCAACGGTAAAATAAAATAAAAAATAATCTCCCATGAATGAAAAAAGGGAATTTTTCCTTAATGTGTTTTTAAACTTTCGAATGCCTCTTTAATTCCAGGCATCTCTAAATGAAAGAAGGAATTGATTGTTTCAGGAGTAAAAAAACCTGTCAGTTGACAGAAGGAGGCACTATACCAAGCCCGAGCTTCACTGAAATTCTGAAACCACGATGTTTTAATATTTCCAGAAACTATTTCAAGAGTAACAACATACAAGCAGAGACATCTGGAAATAAATGCCTTTAAATTTCACATCAGTTTTATTTTTCTGTCTCAGAAAGAGATACTCCACTGAAACATATATTCCCTTGAAATACATTTTTGTATTAGTGCTACCAATAGAGTCGATGTCTAATTAAAGAGTCATAATATCTTGTTAATATTAATAGAGGGCAATGGTTTTAGTCTCCTAATTTTTATCGTCTTCAGCACATTCTTAATAAGCAAAAAGGCCTAAAAAAGCACGTACTGAGATCACCATAAACTAACTTGTTATGGGTATTGACAGTTGTCGTTAAGGATGTTCTATGGAAGTCCAGTTTATCCCTTTACAGAAATAATCTTTTGTGTCTGTCTATTTTTTTTAGCCGGTAAAAATCTGTCAAAAAAAAAAAAAAAAAAAAAAAAAGCCTTAGATCATAAAACAAAAAGTAGCCAAAAAGTATATTGTCTAAATAATCATAAAACGTCAATTGAGAACTGCAGTGTTTGGCTTGAAATTCCAAGAAATCCTTTTGATTTTCAACTGCTTTAAATACTGAAATTCAACAGCAACATCACACTTCATGCAAAGTTACTACAGTATTTTTTTACCTGAAAATCTCAAAGTAACTTCTTAAAAATTGAAAAAAACGAGGCCTGAAGTCCTTGTAATTTCTGCTAAAATGACGAAAGTGAGGACTGTAAGTGATGAAGCTGAGGAAACCATTTTCTAATTAGCCTATCCTTCAGCCCCTGCCACAGCTTTTATTTCCTACCACTGAAAAGTACGCAACTTTGGCCCCTACATTATCAACTATAAAGGGAGCTGTTGGTACTTATTATCTCTCGGTCTTTCTTACATGTCACCTTTATTTTGACAAAAAAGAAGAGCCTTATTTGGCAACATAAGAGCAATAGTAAGAAAACTGCAATAAGTGATCTGGTCAAAAAGCCACAACTGCCATTGAGGCTTGGTTTGGGGCTTGGGTTTGGGGTGTTGTTGTTGTTCTTTTTGTTAACTCTCACTGTTCTCAGAAAACAGCATGCACAGACCAGCTCCTCTTGCCAGCAGCCTGGTAAGCATTTGGCTTGGGCTCTGAGGCCTTATCAGTGAGCTCTGGGATGAGACCTGCTGCTGCAAGAGGAAGAGCCTGGAGACGTGGGGAGGGATGAGACCTCACCTCTGAACCTAAGCCATGAAACGTCCTACTGCAGCTGCACCAACATACATGTTACTGAACTAATCACTGGTTTCCACTCTCCTCCCCCCACCTCTTTTTTTTTTTTTTTTTTTGACAGCTGTCTTCCTATCTCCCCAACAGGTGCTATTAGGCCCTGAACAATGGCTAAGGCTTTTAAGCCACTGCTGTTGACAAGTGAAAGGGAACAACAAATGGCTCGGTAGTGCTCTTCTCCCCAGGTCACTCAACCAATGGTAATAGTTATTATTTTTATTTATTAGCTCTGCGGCACTGTCCTCTATTGTACCTCCCCCAACCTCCCCTTTCCATGACAGCAAGGAGCTTTTTAACTTTTAATAAAAATGGGCGAGTGCTTAGCTCCTGAGCTAGCTCTTTCTGTAAAGTGCACAGCTAATGAATGTTGTCCATTTAGACCTGGATAATTTATGATGTCAGCAGAGAGGAGGTGGGGAGAGGTGAATCAAGATATGACCATTAGTTAAACTGTGAGAAGAGACAGAGAAAGTAAGGGATGTGCAAGTCAGACAGAGAGAAGGGCTCACCCTCAGTATTTGTTTTTGCAGGATAATTACAAGGTTAGGCAACAAAAAAGACATTCCCTCTTTTGAGGTTAACATAATTTTTCTTTACCACTCTTAGCATTTCACCAACCGTGTTGTAATCCTCTTTGCAGAACAATGGCAGATGGAAGAAAAGATAATTTTCCCTTAAATGAAAGTGACCGTATCCATTTACCACTAGGAGAGAAAAATGTGCCAAAATGTTTTCTTGTCCCAATAATTAATACATGCACTCACGTGCATATATTTACTAGTTGAGGTGACTCAATTAGTAAACTTTCTGTGACAGGTAATCTTCATCAAATGCAAACCTTGTAGTGCCTCTGTACTGGGAAACTAGTGAGTATAAAGGCAAATCAGGCAATTCCATGTCCAGACAAAATCAGCAAATGAGCAAGTAAGTAATCCGAAGTACAAATATGCTTGGAAGTTGAAAATACAATGCTAAAACCCATCAAAATATTGACATGTGGAACTAGCAGGTTTAAAATCATGTGTTATCAATCAAACTGAGGTAAGAACATATGTATCTTTTGATCATCTGGACCTATTTACTTAAATTATAAGTTGACATAATTCTGTAGTGAAAGGGCTATAGTCATCAGATTGGCTGTGTACTTCCTAGAGTAAATGTATACTATTATAATATGAACTTAATGATAACACTGAAAGAACTGTAAAATATTCATTTGGGATGTTAATAAAACCACTGAAAGGATTTAAAAAATAGAAAACAGAAAACTAAAAAGGATATGCCCCTCCAAAACAACCAAGAAAGCATGCAGTAGGCTTAGATCTCTGTTCTCTTTAAAAATATGGCAGACTGTTTTACCACTGGAGGTGAGAATTAAAGCACATACGCCTGATGCTAAACAACTACACATCCTGAACTCCTCTTGCACAACATATGTGAAAACAAAATCTCAACCACTGATTGCCAGATGCCAGAAAGATATGAACAATAATAATAATAAAAAGATGTACAAAATAAATCAGAGCTTCTGATGTGCAGGTAGTTTCGCAGTAAATCAGAACACTAGTTGTGATGTAAATGATATTTACATGGAATCATTATGTTGAATTCAGTGAAAATTATTAAAGTTAGTGTCATCGGGCTTGCTTAAAATAATTTTCCAAGATTTGCACAGAGGCTTTTCCACCAAAGTACAGCATTCCATCTGCCTTGACAACTTGTTCTGTTTGTTCTCACTTGTCTCCATTCATGGATTTCTTGGACTGTTATTTTCAGCGTAAATAAGGAGAGGAAACACATTGGGTTTCCTTTTGATCTAGCATTTTTCTTCCTGAGCTAGGGAATAACATCAAGATACACGAGTGGTTCAACCATGTAGAAGTTATAACTGGTTATCTCCAAACAAGTGAAGAGAAATCAAAGAAAATCTATTATGCACATAGTATGTCTAGACAAGGGGAATGGAAAGTCAGAAAGAAATAGAGAAAAGTAGAGAGGGAAAAAAAGAGACAGACAAAGAAAACACAGAGAACAAGACTAAGAAAATGGACTCATTTGCTAAAATCCAAAAAGCACTTATATTATGCAGTGCACTGAAGCAGTAGGAGAGTCAGTCCAACTCTATGGCCACTGCCTGAGACTATTGAAAATGGACCGAAACATGGCCTTCCCCTACTGCCTACCCATCCAGGAGGTAACTGCAGTAGTCCAGGCAAACATGAGACAGAAGAGGCAAAGAAGAGTAACATGAACTTACTTCTGCTTGTCAGAAAAGACAGGAGGATTTAGATTCAAGCATAAACCATGCCTTCAAATCACTGCCACCACTCTAAAGGGACAAAATCTTCTTTTTTATTTATTGTTTTTAAATCAGAGAGGAATCTTACTCATACTCTGCAGAAGAACTTTTTCAGAGTATTTCAGAAAGCTTAAGACTACCTCAATTCACTACAGCTTCCTCTGCAAATAGCTGTCTGTTTCCATAAGAAAGATCATCTGCATTCATGAATCACCAAGGACCAAGAAGGGGAATACTGGGCAGAAATAGAACACCTTTCCAAGAGTTAAAGCCATTCACTATGCAGTTCTTTACACAAGGATGACAATTCGAGAGGTGCTAAATCCCTCCTGGCAAAAAGAATACAGACCCCAGAAATATGGAGAGAGTAAACGTGTCCTCTGATGGGAAGTTACTTTAAAATAAGAAACAATCCTGTCATCTTTATGCTACCAACCACATGATCTGCCACCGATAGTTAGCTTTCTGCCACTTTGCCCAATAAACTTGTCCTTGTTTCCCTGGGAGCTGATTTGTTTCATGGAAAAAACAAGAGTGGAGTACATATACTCATCCTCCCAGATTTCTCAAACTACCTGTTTGAAGAGACCTCCCCCTAGGTAATTTTTCAGATGCCTGAAATGAGGTCTTTCTTATAAACAAAACCAATTTCTTTTGCAATTCCAAAGCATTCACCTTGTATTCCACAAGATCACTGAAGAGTAGGCTTAAAGTAAACTGAAGCAGAATGAAGTTGTTCAGATGAAGAGAGTATCACTTGGAAGGGACTATCTTCCCTGCAACATCTGTAGTTCAGGATCCTATTCATTCTTTGCTCCTTAGGTATGGGGATGAAAGACATTAGATATCTGCTGTGAATGGGCAGCAGCTTCACTTTGTTTTAACACACAGAAAACTGGAATCAGTGTTGTTCATATTTGTATTCTCTTGTCTTGATTATTTCTACTTTCCATCACTAGGAAGGAGTCAAGGCACCCTCTGAGAAGCTTCAACTGGTTCAGAGGCAGCAAATCACCTAGGCCAACAACATCGTTCTTTAGGCATCCACACTTCTAATCTTTTCACAATCTTTCCCAAGACTGATCTTATACTCAAAACCCACAGTAGGATCTACCTGTTACACAAACAAACTTCCCTCTGTGACTATGATCTCAAACATTGCTTAGGTTATAATGGACTAAAGAACTAGAACGCAGAAACCATAATGCATGGTCTGAGAATCAGTGAGACAAACCTTTATGAGGAGCTGGAATGTGATCTTGCAAGACCTAAACCCAGTCCTCCTGACAACAAAAGTGGGTGCTTTTTGGTAGTCATAGCTCCTTCAAATGAAGACCAAATCTGTAAATGAAGAGTGCATTGGACCAAAAAAACTGATCTGTGAACAGAGCCGTGCAGCTTGACTGCTGGGATTCCTGAGTCTATCTTCTTGTTTATCTTTATGGGGTTACTTGGAACTTTGATTCAAACAAACTCAAAGTTTCTAGGAAACTCAGCTAAATTCTAATGTTTGCTCTGAAAAAAATTCAGTCAGAGAACTGCTGGTGTGGTGTGAAAAAAATAAATGAATCCAAGCCCACTGGCAACTTCACCTCAATTTTAATTTTACCATTCACATACCTGAAATATGGAGTTAATGAACTCTGTTTGAATGATAGCATTACCAAACTGTTATACAGAATCATACATTTTGTGATTTAATTTTGTGGCTGAAACTGACCTCTCACATGTGGTGCCTACCTCTCTTGAAGACACAGTGCTCAACAATATGCAGTTTACACATAAATTTATTTTGTATCTAGTAAGAAACCTTTGGAAAAAAGAACCAAATACAATTCTGCTTTTCTTTTTCAACCTTGAGATAAAACTGGAATATTTTCATTAAAAACCTATATCTCTCTGAAAGGGATGGAGAACTCTTTGAATAGATATTAAACTTTTCTGTGGTATGCAGGTATGAAGGAGAGTCAAACCAAAACCAAAATTCCATGAATATGCCAAGCACAGAAAAGAACACAGAGTCAGTATCAACAGTGGGGGGCAGGAAACAGAGGGATGCGGGGCTCCTGTGGAGTGAGGCAAATGACAAGGGCAAATTCCCAGATTGCTTGAGAACAGGGGGTCTGGGAAGGTGGGGTGTGGAGTAATTGCAGAATGGTGTAACAGGGAATTTAATAGATCAGAAAGGGCTGAATAGGATAACAGGTCCATTGTTCAGAAAGTTCTCTTTTGTGACCAGGCTTTAAGAGAATGCCAGAGCAACAAATGACTTAATCCTGGGGGGATGCTATGGCATAAATGAAAGCAGTCTATACCTTGAAAGCTGATGGAATAAATTTCTGTATCGCATAACCACACTGACGACTGCAGCTTTCAGCAGAGTCTTAAGAGTTGCAATTGGCAAAAAACGCACAATCGTGCCCTCCCATCTCCCCCTTTCCCTCTTCAACAGCATTTTCCAATGTATTCTGGGCTGGGGGTGGCTGTGGTGGTGGAATAAGCCACATGAATGACAAATAGACATGGTCAAATGCCATGTAAAATACAATGGTTACAGAGAAGAACAGAAAAGAAAGGGAGAATTATTCTGTGCTGGCTTCCCTTCTTTCCTATGTTCTAACCACTGAACTAAACTTGGAGCCTCCTGGTTATATGAACACAGCCAGTAAGCACCACACCACCAATTTACACAGCTTCCCACTACCTTGCTGAAGAAACGGAAGTGCCTTAATAGACACTTCGTGTAAAACAAAGGCTACCCTCCCAAATCTCTCACAGACCATCACCTGTCTTTGGGAAACTTTCCCATTTGCTCACGTATTTCTTGATCCTTGTTATAGCAGATAATGGACCTGGAGGGTCTCATCTAACTCCTATTACATCTTTCCAGTTATTTCAACACAAGCTGAATCAGGCATACATAAAAGGTAGCCTAATTTTAAAAAAAAAATTAAGGTCACACTTCATGGCACAATACAGAACATGTGCCTATCCTTGCAAGGACAGTGGGTAGGTTGTGGAAAATGGAACAATGCTAAAAATGACACCATCAGCTTTTGCTTCATCTGTAACAGAAGAACCAGCAAATCATTTGTTATATGGCCAAGGTACTAAGGAAAATTTAAAATGACTGCTTTTCATGGAAAGGTGTAAATAAGTATTTCTCAATCAACTAGGATATTTTTTCATGGAAATAATAGATTCTTATTTGAAAAAAAAAAAACAACCAAAACTTGATCTCATTCTAGCTCAAGCAGAGAAATGAAATGGAGAAATGTAATGCAGCAATTCCAAAAATCAAACTTTTTCCAGATTTTTAATAAACTTGGCCTCTGAATTTGCAAATTCCTACTACAGCTAGATTGAACCTATTAAGTGGGTTCTAAATTTGGCAACAGGAATTATTCCATTCTTAGGAAATCTTGTGAATGATATTCAATTCCAAAAATTGGATCAAAGAAAATTATTTAGCTTTCCAAGACTTCAGAGTGGAAGAGATGTAGCTCACTGTGATTTATAGTTTACTTGGTAGGCAGTGTGTTATATTTTTTTCCCCTCTTCCCTCTCCCATTTACCCTTCCTTAAAGAAAGGAAAAGGAGAGCTGTAGGTGTACACTGCTGGAGAGCTCTGCTCAAAAGCCGGGCTTCTGCAAAGCCTTGATCTGAGTTTCACTGAAATATTTGTTTCCATATGTATTTCAGATACTTTTTCTGTGTTTATAACATCTAGAAGCAGTGATTACAACTCTGAACATTTCAAACTTGGAGAAAATTAAGAAATAAAAAGTTTCCTCCATCCTATTTAAATTACATTTAGGTAGTTCTCCGTGGGGCTACTACAAAATCCTTTAAGCCCACTATTCTCTTAGCTACATTAAATTAATGAGGCATCTCAAGCATTTATTCTTCTGCACCCTCTGTAGACTCTCCAGTCAGACACCTACAATTCACTAAATTGGAAACACCGACCTAAGGGAGAAATCAGTGCTTCATCCTGGCATACAGTATTGCATTGTAATGTAAAACAGATAAAATTTGGGGGGTTAAGAAAATGTGGTGTATGTTGAGTGGATTTTGCAACGTCAATAGGGATAGGCTTCAATGGACTGAGTGCATTGGACTCCTGACCATTAAACCACACCATTTACAGCAGCAAGATACAATACTATGTCCTTCATGTAAACACCTAAAACATCCAAATTCCAGGAGTCCCTACTACAGTGAATTTCTGCTAACTCATACAATATTTCAATTAAGGTTGAGCAACATTAACTATCATTATAAAAATATACGTATATTTCCATAATGCCACTTTTCCTCTGCTGTTACAACTCTTCATTCCCGTAAGCTGTGTTTGTAATGAGATGGTGTGGTGTATTTTCCATTAAAAGCCTCGGCAGGAGTGTCTGCAGTTTTTCTCATGTATTGCAAGTTCAATACTCTTTCTGCATTTGCTTCACAATAACTAGTCCATTTCCAAGTGATTAATTTTCTATTCTAAAACAATGCATTCCTTTCCCCTCTCATTTTGCTGTTTTTTTTTTTCTTTCTTTTCTTACTAAAAGAAAAAAATTCTTTTTCAATGACATCATGGCACAAAATTTTCAAAGCAGGTTTTAGCGGGAGATATGCAGATTACTTTGAAAAGTTACCCTCATAAATAACAACAAAGTACTGAATTATCAAGGCTGTAACTCAGTCAAGAGGTGCAGTAACCATTTATATTATATGACCTCAGCAGAACCTCTTGATTGAATTGCAGCCTTTCATTAAATTGGGCACTCTGTATTATTTTCTCTGAACGAGAGTAAATCAGAACGGCAAAGAGATTAGCCCCCAAAACCATCCCTTTGTGTTCTAGAGGCATATAATTTTAACCATTACCTCGATGTTATTTTGTAACTTTAAAAGACTGTGCACAATCAACAACTCCCTTTTCTCTGTGATGATGTAGTTTCACGAGGGGACAAAAACAATACTGTGTAACCTAGCACATTTAGAAACTATAATGCTTACAAAGGAGCAAGATCCCAACACTGACAGCTGACAGAACCGGGGGGAGAAGGGAGGGAAAAGAGCTGTAGATTCATAGCACTGCAGACTCATTCACAAAAAGCTGGAAACCAGAAGGGACCATTAGCTCATCTCGGCTCATCTTCTATATATATTACTGAATATTCATTATTTCATCAACCAAAATCAAACCTTCTTCTGATTTGTTTCTAACTACCATTTTACTAGAAGAGAAACAGCTGGCCTGTGAGTCAGGACATTCCATAAATATCTCCCTGCCTTTGCTGGGAAGCAGTGTGTGCAGGGATGCGGGTGGAAGGCACTGGGGTACTCGCAGCGCTCCCCTGCTTGTCCCCAGCTGCCTCATACCGCACTCCCTCCATGGAGGCAACCGCCACACCAGCCCATGACGGCAGCACTGGTGCTTTTGAACCTTTTTATGCAGTGGTTCCATGCAGAAGTCCTCGTACTTAGCACCGCAGCGGGCCCACAGGCCCCCTTCTCCCTCAGGCTTCTTGGGTTGCTCAGTGCGGCCGAGGGGACAACCGCATGTGCAGGAGGGAGTGCTCTGCAAGAGGAGAGCCCTACTCTGGATGCACAGATTGCGTTTCATGCTATTTAAGACAGTCTCGTTTTCTCCACAGTTCACGTTGTACACCGGAGGAACATGCTGCTTCCCTTATCTAGCCGTGGCTTTTCAGAGCACGCTTCAGTTTCCCTTATTGCTTGGACTTTGCCTCCTTTTCACAGCCCCTACATTTAACTCGGTAAGAGAAAAGCTACAGTAAGTCCCTTTTCCTATTTTCTTATATTTGTGTAGCTGTTAGACATTTTGCAAAGGAGGGGAGTACCAGCCAGCCTTTCACAACAAAAGGGCTACTGTCACCGCGCCAGTCCCAGACATGGTGGAAACCAGCCCACAGGAAAAGGCCTGGCTCCAGCGCTAGGCCCCGGCCGAGCACAGTCACTGCATTCACTCAAATTGGCAACAGGTCTCAGTGTTCCTGGCTTTGAGCTGTGAACAAGGGTCGGGATTGAATAACCAATTATACAACCGCTGACTGAGTTTATCCAAGGTTTGCAAACTGCTATAATAGCCCAGTATTCACTGGCTGTTTTATCCTTTTCCAGATATAGTGTCATATCTCCCCTTGTGCTCCATTTACATGTCACTTTATTACATACATCCATTAAAAAGGTTAATACAATGTCACAGTCAATGCCTAAATGTTGCCATTCAGTATCCTCGCCTCGCTCCCCTGCAGGTTTCATACAGGTGCATTTCTCCCTCTCCCCTCCTCGCCCCTGGCACACATGTGCACACACATGCACACACACTCACCCAAAAGCTTTCCTGCTGCAAGTGAAATCTATTTGCCCTCAAGAACACCAAGCAGTGTACAAGCAAAACAGTAGCCAAGAGCCAATGGAGGGAAAGCTGTATGCTCACTGACGTCACCAGTCATGTAAGACTTATCATGCTCTTAGTGATGGGGATAACTATTAAAACTTTGAAAGTTCAGATAATTCCTTAAAATCGTAAACATTGCTGAGACTCCCCAAATCAACTAGGTTTATTGAACCATCTTGAAAGTTCACTTGAAAGCCTTTGAAAAGGCTTTTCTTACATTTGGATAAACACTAAGCATACAAAAAATTGTTCTTCTCTGATTTTTAACGCTTCCCAACTTGATCCCACCTATAACCCAGACGCGTAGGAGGTTGGAAAAGACTGAAAAAAAAATAGAACCAAAATCTTCCACATCTTCCTGTGAATGACTGATGGAGATCTTGCTTAAAGCTTCTTTTGTAAAAGACTATTTTCTCAGATCAAATTGATCAACTCTGTATAGAAGTTTGTTTCTGAAAACAGCAAGAAAATAAAATGACTCAAAACCTTCTGTGGGTTCACTTTTGAGATAAGGGGATTTCTAGATTTCTGTTACGTTTTTCATTTCTGTTTCCTACTGCCCTATTAACACAAAACAGTATGAGCAACCACAGACAAACTTTTACATTTTGATTTTATATTATGCTGCGTACAAAAGCTGTTTGATGCAGAGTGAAGGCAATTCATCAGTGGTAATACTGCACCTCCAGGCATGTAGTCTTGTGAAGGGCTGTACAAAAGCAGCACAAATCACTGCTGTTTACCTACACAATGATATCATGTGGGAAAAGCACAACTTCTTAGTCTGACCAGTGTGGCAGGGGATCTCTAATGGTACCAAAGTGAAGCTACTGCAATTAGAATTTGATCTCTGATTACAAAAGCTGATTTTCATTTGAAAATGTGGCTTCTTAACAGTTAGGAAATGTGGCAGTTCAGATAAAATACTTTGATCCTGACAGATGAAAACTTGTGGATTTATTTTTTTTTTTAATTCTCCCTGACTTTCCTGGAGCTTGAGACTTCATCTTTTTGGTCCAGACCAATGGAACAAGATACAACAAAAAAGCAGCTATTTCTCTGGCATGTATGATCATATATATCAAGAGATCCAGAAGAGACATTTTAAAAAAAATACTACTTTGGTGGAGTGTACATATTAATTTACAGTTTATCATAGTCAAGAAAAAGTGTACAAAGATCTGAATATCATCTAAACTGAGAACCATATCATCTCATAGTCCTTATGTGAAATTTGACTGAAGTAATGGAAGATGAAAGATTTTTCCCAACATTTCTCACCTCAAAAGAAAATGATCGATACTATTCAAGTACATAATACACTAGACCTAGAAGGAACAAACTCACTCAGCCAAAATGAAGTCATTCATCTGGGTAAGACATTCCAGAAATGATGTGGTTTACTTTTTTGAAAAAAAAAAAAATCACACACATTTTGGATAATCTATATTTCCCTTCTGACAAGGGCTAAGACTCCTCACAACAATTCCCAATACTTATACACAACACAGAATCTAATGGCACCAAACTGTGATGCATGGAGCTTAAATGATCTTATTCCCTCATTTCTCAGTCTCGGAAAACTCAGGAAGATATGGAGCACTTTGACACATTCTTAGGTGAGAATGGCAAGTAACTGTAAGAAGAAAAATTAGAGCAGAGAGGAGTGTTTGGTATCCTGTATCTGTGAAGCTAATGACAGTCCTGACAAACTTAATGGAGTGACAGCACAACTTCACAACACTTATTTGACTCTCAGTTAAAAAAAAAAAAAAAAAAAAAAGGAAATCTTGAAGAAGCTCTGTTACTCAACTAAGGATTTTAAACAAGAAATGTATAGCCAAAAAACCTATTTCTAATGATTCAGTTTCCTGTCCAAATGCTGGTATGTGAAGTTTTTTCTTTTTTTTTTTTTTTTTTTTTTCCCTGTCATGCCTTTTGAAACATGCACAATACAACTGACCACTTTTGCATCATAAAAGATCCGTAGGCACCACATTGTTCAGCTATCAGTAATAGACTCTTGATTGAGTTGGACTCTGAATGACACATAGTAGCAGCAAATGATAAAAAGAGAGACTGGAGAAAAGCCCTCCCATCAATTTACTCCTAAACCAATTATCTGCAAGCTATGTACACCATGAAATTCTATTAGAAGCAAATTATATTAGCACTATTTATGAAAGCTATGGTGGGTTATTACCCAGAAACGTGAATTACTTCTGAACAGGAGAGAGGAATGTGACAATTCTTTTGGCAAGTGGAGAGGCTGGTATTTTTCCTTCTGTTTCCTTTTGTTGTCTAATTGTTCTAAAGAAAAAAAATTGAGGCTAGATTTTGTTACCAGAGTTCCTTACAACTTCATACTCTGACTTTGTCCTAATCTAATTAAGCCTGAAGCAAGAAGCTTCAGAATTACATAAGGAAGAGCAACACAGCTGAGTCCCTTTGGATAAGTACATTCTCTGGACTCCGACTTCTTTCTCCTGCTTGTTCAGGCACAAAAAGGAGAAAAAGGGGCTTGAAAAAACAGGACATGACACACCTTGGCAAGTTTACAGGAGCTGAAACTGAGATGGATGCAAAACTACATCATATTTGAACAAAGGCTTGCAATAAAAAGAAAGGCTCAACTTGAAAATGTTGAAAAAATGTTTGTTCATTTTTTTTTTTTGTGAGGATGTTTTGAAAATGAAAATTCCTGCCTATCATTCCTTTTTTATTCAAAAATTAGTATCTTGCAAGTATATGCAGCTCTGGTAACCACACAAGACATTCCCAGAGGTACTGTTCTATAGGACGATATACTACTACTTCAAGTGGAATCCTTGCCTCAGCATTACTGTAGTAATGCTACAATCTGACACATCAAAAGATAATATATTGTCTATGGCTCTATAATGTATCTGCAGAAGTCTGCACTTCTGTTTTTGGAGGAAACTAATATTTCCTGAAAGATGGTGAGCCCCTCAAATAAACCTATCATATTACTGATTTATGGAGCCGTGTTTTCATTCCTCTATTAGATGGCTTCTCACAAATACTTAAGTATAACTGCAGAAAAAAAAGGGCTCAGTGCAATAATTATTAATATTTTCTGTCTGAAACCTAAAGAAGGTCTGTAGAATCATGAATATGAAATATTTAGATCTCAGGAATTTTAACTCTAATCTACAGATGTTACTAGTTGAGTCTGTCCCAAACCCAAGGACCCAGAAAGAGTGGGAAACACTGTAGTGAATGATCAAAGTACTTTGCTGAAGTAGTACTTTTTTTTTTTTTTTAATAGTTTTACTTTCTGCTAAGTTTAGGGAGAAATTTTGACTAGTTAGTTTCCAATCTTCTCATCACTTCTTCTTCAAAGATCTACTTACTCTGATCACACAAATAATTTTCATTAATATTCCAAGTGAGATATTAATTAATATCTACATATTCAATCCTTGACAGAAAAAAAATATCAGAGTTTGATTTAGTGACTCCTTGAAGCAGATTCGTAGGGGAACTAAAGAAATTCAGATTAGAAGAAATCATATCTTAAGGAACTCGTTTTTTTTATGGTCGCTCTGGCGTTCTTCTATTTATTATTGTGCTTTTTGATACTCATGTTAGTTTCCTGTCCTCAAAAAGAGAAGTACAAAGAAGCAAATATGAGGGCAATTTTTTTTCCCATCACTTCTGATAGCGAGATGCCCTAATACAGCATACTTTTGTTTCTATTACAGTTCACTTCTTAGCCTAGTGTCTGCAACAGCCGGCTTTTAAGGCAGGCTCAATAATTCCAGCTTGCTAATTCATCATTTCAGGATCATATTGTTACTATTCTCAAGAATTGAATGCTACTGCTTTCATGAATCTTTGTTTAAAAATAACCGAAGATATGAATTTCCACCTCTTCAATTTTGAGACTGCAGCAAAGTGCTGGATTGCCAGTGGTTGGTAGATAGCTTCTATTTCAAACACATATTTATCTGTGTTAGCTGCAAAATGATAGGGCCGTACTAAAGTAAAGATTCACTTGTTTCATGTTTCTAATCTTCTTCTGAATATTCGCTCATAACTTGACTACAAAGGGATGGCTTTGTTTGAATTTCATTTTTGAAGCCATGCAGATTTAAGAGCATTCCTAAATACATGAAATGCAAGAAAATCTTTGAAAACTTTTTTCTCTGAACATGCAATAGGTTTAATGAAACAGTCAGGAACAGTGAAACTCCAAGAAGTAAAACTTAAAACCTATCAGACTATTAATGTTTTAACCACTCTCAATTGCACTCAAGTTTCATTTCATTTTCAAATTATTTTCCCTTTACGAGAAACATAAACATACTTTTCTTTGATATTTTCAAGCCCAACTTAGAAACAGTTTTAACCTCACTCTGTTCAAGTGTTAACTGACTAATAGCTCTGCAGCTGTGGAAGAAAACATCTCTCATCTCCCCCATGGTCCAGCACCTTCCATTTATGGTTAGAATGATTTCATTATTTTTTACCACTGCTGGCTGCCATATTTTTCCCCCAGCGCTGTCACTGACCACTGCTAGCAGCTATAAACCTTCGGAAGGATTTGGGAAGCTATCCCTCGGAGCACCACTGAGCAAGAGCCAATCACCAAGGAAGGGGAAGCCTTCTTACCTAAACAAACCATTATCGGCTCATCTCATGTCTTTGTACTCTTTTTTTGCTATTACCTCACGGGATTAACTTTTATCTCTAATCTCTGCTCTGGCCAACTGTCAGGGAGTCTAAAAGCTGCCTGTCTTTTAATCTGTGTGTAATAATACTGCTGTTACTAACAGATAACTGTGAAACAACATGGAAGGAAGGAAAGCACACAAACACACAAGGACTAATTGTTAAAAACTGCTGTGCTAGCTCCTACCTGAAAGAAGAGAAAGATCATGCATGATGTCCGTATTGCATTCCCCTCAGTTTCTCTTTCCTGTTTTCCTTTTCAAACTAACCCCCACTGAAGCAATTTAATTTGGGGGAACTGTTCTTATTAACCACTTAATCTGCCATTCAACTTGACATCGCCAGGTTTTTCTAGGACTCTGAGAAAATCCTCACATACTTGTAACTTTCCATTTAAACAACAACAACAGCAAAATCAGTGTAGGGAACATAACAGAAAATAAAAAAGGAAAAAGAAAATTAACGATTCCACTGTAAAACAAGATAGCCAGGGCTTCCAAACAGTCAGTATTTTTAAACTTGCCTTGAAATAAATAAGCCTTACTGGGTGGCATGTTTACCAGGCAGTCAGTCTTTACTTGAAGTTAATTATTTTATAAGCTCCCCCCAGTACTACATTACACTATGTTTGGTAAAACAAGGTTAAGACCAAAAGAAAAACAAAGACTACTTAATGATGGCCAGGTGTGTAGAGAAGCAGTACCAAGAATATGGGGTCTTGTGGAGTTAGAACAGGGAGCCAAACCCTCATAAAAATTGCTCTTGTAGGGGTGTTGGTGGCATTTTTTTTCCTCAGATTTTATTAAAAGCTTACTAAAGTCAAAGACAAGCCTTCTGATTTAAATCTAGTCCTTGGAAGAGTTTGAAAATCAACAGGGGAGAGGAATAAAGGAGGCATACCAAAAAACCTCAGCACTAGAGCTATGGAAACAATATTTTAAGAATATTTTAAGAGGTAGTTGTAAGGATACAAAGGACACAAATCTTACATGTAATAGTGACAACAATTAAACCAAGAGTATTAGTGATAAATGCATTTTAACTGTTGTAACATATGACTCCTAGGATTCCAGCTCAGTTTCTTACTATACTGCTGAAAAGCCACAGAGCAAAATGGTGCACCCTAATAACTCTCTTGATAGGACACTGTTATCCCCAAGTGGGGAAAATAAGTCAGAAAAAGAAGTTGCTGGCTCAAGGTCATTCAAGAAGGCCCAGTGACAGAGCTGAGCTCCTCCATTCTAGAGCAGAGCCAGATGTCTAAGCAACCGGGACTTGCTGTCAGCCTCTAGCACCTGGCTGAGCTGCACCTGGCAATGAAGGAGAAGCCAGTGGACATGTCAAAAAACTGGTTTGGTGCATCCCTGGTAGTTAATGTCATCCACAAGAAATCAGAAAGGCATTCTTTCAGGAGTGATTATCTTCTTTGTGGTTTCTAGATAGGAGTTTTATGCTCAATGTGCTGTAGTAATCTTAGTTACAAATCAGTGACAGGGATTACAGTGGTAGAGTCCAGATATGAAAGGAAAGGGTGCAATCCCCCCGCCAAGCACAAACAAGCAAAGGGAATTTTATCTACTAATGCCACCTGAAACTCCAAGAACAGATGACAGATAAGATACAGCTCCAAGTATGAACTTTTGGCAAAGGAGAGAAAAAGGCCGTCACAAATGAGGGAGAGGGACTGCAAGCACTCTTCACCACACTTCAATCCACTGTTGATGTCTGACATGCCTTTCTCATCTGAACTGTTTTTAGGGATTTGTTTTTAACTCTATATGCTGCTTGACCAGAGACAAGGTGTCCTGGCACTACTGCTATCTGGCCTCTCACTACTACTCAAACTCTTCCTGATTCAAGTCACGATCTAGACAACATTTTGAACCCCAATGAAGAAAATCAGGAAAAATATCACGAATGCTCACACCTACCACTATTTTGATATCTGTCTGCATATTATGGTTGTTTACACATACTTTCTATCTTCAAATGGTTTCCTATGAACTTTGAATAGATAACAGGAAGAAATTCATAGCCTCTCTTGCCAAATGAATAACTGACCTCTACTGCCAGTAATTGCACCCAAGAGTGATAATATCCACCTCAGGAAGGGATCACAGATTATTTAGCAATATATGCTGCTCAAGTACCAAAGACTGCTGTTAGATATAAGCATGGACAGTGGTGGTAAAAAAAGAAGATACTCAAGTCAGGCTAGATAGTCAGGCAAGGAGCTATTATTCCACATCGTGATACTAAACTAACGAGAACCAGAAAATCTCAGGAAACCAAATTGCTCAAAAACCCATTCCTCCCACCTGTTCCACCTGAACAGATGAAGTCTAAAGACTAAGCCATATCACTCAAGTATGCTCACATACAGCCCCAAAATACAAGAATGCTGCACCTATTACTATACTCATTCCTCAGTTCAGATATGAAAATGGAAACAAACAGCTATATCCTCTCACTCTCACTGCTACCTTTAAAATTCTTCCTCATACCACTGTCAGCATTGGTCCCTCATTTCCTCAGAGTAAAAATCTGTTTCTGCTCTACATTCCAGTAACAACATTCAGTTTTTCAGACTGCCAGCACAAAAAGCTAAGAACCAAGTTCTAATCAGGGGCAGAGACATGCCTATGCTAGCTGCCCACTCCCACTAAAATAAGGAACCAGGGACACGAACACTGACTTTGACCCAAATGCCCAGATTAGCAACCTCCCACTTGTCCCCTCTCAGAAATCAATATATTGCTGTGTTTAAAAATGGTTTGCTGAAAATCTCCCAGAAGCAGCCTGGTGAGGATGATTATCTGAGGATCTTAAGTGAGGCTTTAATAAGGTTCTACTGTATACAGTACAGCTAAAAAAAAAGCCCACTAAAAATAACAATGAGAGGAGATGATTGTAAGGATCTCATTCTCTCAGCATCATTTCAAGCTTTTGCCCACATGACTACAGTAAAGATATCTTGCCAGGCCATGAGGGCTTGACAGGCCTAATCAATAGCTGTTATTTTTTCACAAGTGCCAACAAAAGTAAAACATAATTTATGCTACACAAGATGCTGGAAATAATTCATAGTAATTGGACTGCCTGAAATTCCTCTTTCGTCCTTCTGTTTTTGATTGTTCTTAACTTTGCAAATTTTAACTGTCCAGACTAAAATGTTTAGCCTCTGAGCTAGAGAAAAAAATGAAAACAGAGGAGGAACAAGGGCAGTATTACTTCCCTGGTATTTGACACTTTAAGCTACCATTTGTAAACAAATTTTGCCATGGATTTTAGCATCTAATTTCCTTTGGCTCTTTTATAAGTAACAGCGACACACAATTCTGTCTAGTGAACAGTAAATTAGTAGAGACTTCTCAGAGGTCTTCAGAGAGAGTCAGAAGAATGCAGGTAACTGTGACACACTATCTATAATGCATATCTCAATATCCTATATTCTTATTAACCCCTAGGACTTGTAACAGCAATATTGCTTTGGAAGCAATAATCTTCAGGCTTGTTGATTTTTTCTCTTCATCGCTGCATACAACTGCTACATAGCACTATGTCGGATTTCAAGGGACCTTCTAGGTCATCAGGTTTGTCCCTATGATACTATAGTCAGCATGGCACGTGATGCTCTTCATTAGCTAACAGAGCTCTTCTGTAAAAATAGTCTGTTGGGTTTTGCACCAAGACGCTGATCAAAGCCTCGACTCAGAACACTACTGTGACTAAAATCCTAATTTCCAGATTGCTTTTATTGATAAGCAGTCTTTGTTTTAGGACCACTGTCATGTACAATAAAAATGATGTTTGCCTGTGTCTACTGAAAACAGTCAGAATTTGAGATAGCATTTCTTAGCTTACAAGCTACTAAGAAGGTGTATATAGCTTACTAGATGACCAATAGTTGAGTCCACAGACAGAATTTGTCCTGTATTTGCTTCAGTGTACATTTCCTGTAGCTGACAAACATCGTTTCCTGAAACTGAGATCACCATACATCCCTTATATAGGGAACATTCGGGAAAAAAAAAAAAAAAGTTGAAATAGCAATTCAACATTGTTTGTAAAAGGAAAGCTCAGCTCGGTAACAAAACATTTCATAAATAAACCTTCCACTGACATTTATCTACTAATCTGTAAAACATGCTTTCCACCTGAAAACAAAACGAAACAGAAATCATTAACAATAACTATTATTTGTATTAACTCACTAAAGGGTTAGCTTCCATTCCCCACACTATTTGGAGAACTGTGGATCCAGTGCACAGCCATCTAACAAGGCATAGGCAACAGTGCTGAGTCTTTGTTTTCACCTAGTATTTTTAGTTGTGGTAACACAAAGAAAAGGTTATTTGCTTTTCCCAAACAAAGGAAAATACATTCCAAATCCTAAAACACAAGGTACAAGCTACAAAAGAAACAAATAGGGCTGTCAGGCCAAAACTTTTAATGGGGGAAGAAGCAGCTACTGGGAATTTAGTGTGCTTGGGCAAGGAACATCTGGTAAAATGTTCTGCAGACAAAGATGAAGGACACTCAAAGCTAAGCGGCAGTGAACTGAGGATGGAAGAAAGGTGGTCCGACAGCTGGCAGGCTTCTCAATGGGAAGGGAGAGCAAGGAGACCACATTTGATGTGGCAGTTGCCAGCTGCAAAGGTGCGTGTCCTGTTGTTTGCCAGATGAACGATGGCTTGGCTAAGTCTGGTAAGCAGCAGAAGTGGCACTGACGTGCTTGGAGCTGGTGAATGGGTTTAGAAAGGGGCTATGGAATTAATGATGGCTGAATTTGAAAGGTTGCCAGAGGTTTAGCTACATGTGTGCTCTAGGAGTTTCCCAAGGGCGCTCTCAAGACAACACTGTAAAAGCTGACAGGTGCTTAACATGGTTACTCGCTGAAGTATTTTGAGTGCGAACCTACCTGCTTACTGTACTTGAAAGATTAAATGTTTAATAAAAGTAGAGTTGGGGAAAATACTGCAGGATGATGACATCTTCTGATTAAAAGAAAGTGAAACATTATTCATTTTATAAAAATGTTGTAAAAATATTTTAAGATTTCCAATCAATTCTTGTAGTGAGTGTCACTGTATTACAATGAAACCTGTCCAGCTCACTGGAGTTTTATGAAAGGTCCCTATTTCGGTAGGATTTTAACATAATTCTACTGCAACCAAGCAGAAGTATGCCTGGTAAATGTTATGGTATCTGAGGCTACATCTTTCTTTAGTGTTCAAACCTGGGCTCAAGTCTTACCGACCTAAACCCAGCTGTATCGGAGCTGTCAACAGAATCAGTATTTTAGTGTAAGCTTGCCCTATCCTTGACACATCTGGAGAGAAAGTCAGCTAGCTCATAAGAAAAATGGAAGGGGGAAACCACAACCAGTAATATAGAAACCTAGCGAGTTTGGCTCGAGTTACCTTCAGCTTTCAACTAAACAGACAGAATATATTACATTTCTAATTAATTAGACCAAATGCCTGATGATCATCCTACGATTGCATGGCATGATTCAAGTATAACAATATGCATACGAAAATATGTCAGTGACAGAAACAAAGATTCGTGCAGAATATATAGTATAATGTATGGATACACTGCTATGATACAAGCAGCAACAAATTCAACACATAGTCTAGCATGGAAGCTTTTTACCATTCACTCTTAAACTTATTCAATTTCCAAAATGGTTCATGCTGTTCTTCTGTCCAAAATTTGCATATACACTTCTAAGACATTATTAATGTTTATTACTGAGAATAAGAAAAATATAAGTATGATAAATAACACTAACCTGCACTTGTATTCCAACATGAAGAGTTTAATAAATACAAAACGCACAACCCTTGCAGTGCAATAATAATCATTCCATGTGCACAAGAGGGAAAAATGAAAGCACATTTTCTTTTATAGTTTTTTCATATACTGAGACCTCAAAGGACATCACTAACTCTGTACATGTATACGGAAAAAAACTTGATACAACGACTTCAAAACTCAAGCAGAGCATATAGAGCACATGGCTTTGAACAAAGGAGCATTTCTGAAAAAAAATAATGATGACTGAAAATGTTCCTTTGTAGCTTTCTGGAATTTTATCTGTCTTTGTAATGCAGTGAAAAAAAACTCCTAGAGACAGACAGGCAGTTGATCAATTAAATATCAGGGATGGGTTGAGCAGTTTTTCATTCAGTTCTTACCCAAACAGTGAATCCTCTGCCACAATTTCTCCATGCTTGTACCAAGTGAAGCTAGTTCTTTGTCAGTTACTTTAAATACAATTAGCTGGATTACAGAATCATGTACAGAGCAGAGTGGAATTATTGATTCAGAGCTCTGAAGAATTCCTATATCCATATCCCACTGTGCTGATTTTGCCGAAGTCACTATTAGAATCACAGGCTAATTTACCTACAGAGAAAATCAACTTTCAAAAGATCCAAGAAAGAAAATCACATATACAAGATGTGCCAGCTTCAATTTCAAGGTCTACGAGAAGATTGCAGAAAAATATAATAAAAACACAGGATCGGTTTTTCCTTTCTTTGAACATATATAGAAAATCAAATCTTCCAGATCTAGACAGCACTATAGATATGTATGAGAATGAAAATAAGAATGATAACCACATACACTGAAGAATAGATAAGAATCATTAAATGCATTACCATAGTTTTGAACGATGACAAAAATTGCACTTGAATGAAATATTACCCCCAGCTTCATCACACTCAGCAACACATTTGATGTCAGAGTAAAATTTATAGGACATTAAAGCAAACAAAACCATGCTTAGAGCAAAGCTAATGTTACTTTGGTGTTTACACATACACCACCAGAAGTCTGCAAATTTAAACTTGACATGCAAGCCTTAATCTGTTTTATAAACACAAATGGGAAAATGTGTACACAGTATGTGCATCTTGGGTAAAGCTTTTAATTTTGAATATAGATTTCAACTTCAGGTTTTCCTTGTTCAGGTTGTTTGCACCTCACCGTTGTTTCTCCTGACAAGGTATTAGAAAGTAAAACACTGCAGCTGTGAGGCTATCCAAAGGATCTAGGAATGACTAGGGCAGAGTAATATTCTGAGATATGTGCTAAGCTAAAAGTGATCAAGTCATATGTTTAAGGCACAAACTGATTCAAAGCTAAACAGTTCAGCTTTTAATTCTTCTGTACCACCTATACCGTATGAAAATACGTTCCATCACTCTTCTTAGTGCTGAAAAGTATTTGTAACTCTAACTCAGAAATTCATTTGGTATGCATTTAACTTTAAACATTTGCTTAAATCCTACTTTATTAAGCATGGCCTTAGTGCCTCTAGCTCAAGGGAATTTTATGCTAAATTAAGAGTGTCATAGAAAGGTGCTTTCTGAAAACATGAAAACAATGATCAAATCTGTTTATTATAAAGTAGTGTGAAAAGCACTGTTCTAGTATTTTAAGAAGCTCCACTTGTAGAAGAGCTGTATATTTGTAAAGAAGAATTTGGGAGATCTAAACAAACATTCTTAAAAAGCTGAATTCTAATTTACAGAAGTAAAAAGTGAAAAGAAGAAGAGAGAAAAATGGTATGAACACATTTTCCAGTTCATCAAATCAGGAAATCGGGCAAATTCTGCTTTTTTTGGTTGTTGTTGTTGAATACTCCCTTCTCTTGATTCCAAATGGGACTACTGGAGTAAACAACAGCAGAATCATTATGGGCTATTTATACCTATCATGTCACAGTTCAGCTCTTGTCTCATTAACCAAATACCATAGACAAAGGGTTTTTATAAGAGAAATGTGATCCACAACTAAAAATAAATCTTACTTCTCTCACTTCTATTACAACCAAAGCAAAGGCAGAAATACCAGAGTTTGGTTTCATCACCTCTCACATAAACTTGGTTAATTAGCGTAGCATGGAATGATACCCCTGGTACACACGTGCCAATGTACACCCACTCAACAATTCACTCTGCTACATTCAAACTTAATTAGGTGTGGGCCCAGGCTGCGAGGCTCAGGCCTGTACCTGCAAATCCACTGTGCTGGCCAGCATGCTGGGGTGCAGCTGGGGCGATGCAGGCACAGGCCCCACTGCTTCTCTGTCAGGCTACATTTAGACTAAGGTCTCTGAGGCAGGATCTGCTTTCACAGTTTGCCTATACAAAGCCTCACACAAAGGATCCCAGGATGAGTTTGCATCTCATGGGGATTAAATAGTAATACAGACAATGCTGGGATTAGGCAACAGTTGCCTCTTCTCTGAGTTGAAATAGCATAGACCTGAAACACTGCAGTGGTCCAGGATACGTTCTATTACTGACTTATTAAAATGACAGCATGGCTTTTCTAAAATAATGCCAATTTAAAAACACTTTTTAAAATAGACATTTACTTTTAAATTTGTTTATTTTTCTAATATGAGTGGAAGACACTCTGGGTAGCACATTTGCTTGATACACACTGAAGAACCATTAGAACGCAACATTTGAACACTTAAACCATACGAGACACTTCAAGATAAAGTAGATGCTCATGGTTCTACATTGCACTGAAAGTTGATACTTCTTCATTAGGTCCATCAGGCTCATCTGCAAATGGGATACAGACTTCCAAATCATGAACTTTCAAAAAATGTAATCAAGATCATGCAAGGTGCATTTTTTTTAACTTATTATTTATTTTGTTTTTTAATCTGTGAGGTTTTGGTTTTCTTTGCTGGTTTTTCAGTGAGGGTGAAAACAAGTCACTCACATCATAGACTTTGCACTTTCAGTAGAAATGTTACTGTGCTGCAAGTTGACAATGAGTCCTTTTGTACCTGTCTGCAGCAGTACAGTAAATTAGCACAGTCCCACAACATGCATGAGGTCTGCACAACAATGTCGGGAGAATGTAGCGCACTAAGCTGTTCTGATGATGTCATTTTCAAACATTTGAACAGTTTTACAGTAAATATACACCATTTAATTTTCTTTCCTAGAACTGCTCAAAAGGAAAAACTGACCATTCAACCTGCTTCTTTCTGTATCTTGCAACATGGAATGGATAAAGTGGATCAGACCTGGAAGTTTGGCTTCAAGCAGATACTGAGCAAAGGAAAATACAAGGCTCAGCATATACAAGTGCGACTTTCTGCTCTGAACAAATAGGTAAGAGACAAAACAGAAGGTCTCAAGAAAAATCAAAATGAAACATTGTGATATATTACAGGATTAACATTTCCCTCTCCTGAAATCATTCTGGAGAAAGGTTCACTTTGGCGTATGAATTGCAGAGCTGTTTAACTAATACAAAAACAGAAAGGAAAATATTCTAGAATCTGAGAAATGAGTGCTAGCAAGAAGAGTGTCATTTGAAAGCCTGAAGCTATCTGATGATATCCAGTCTGAGCATAACCACATTAAAGGAAACCTTCCAAACCCCAAACTGCTATCTGCCTGTACCCAATGGGACATCAAATCCTTTTAACCAAAACTCATTTTTGTTGAATCCTATCAAGGCAAAATTAGCCCATGTTGTTTATAGCTGAAATTATGCACTACCACCCATTCAAAGCTTTCTTGCTTTCGCACATTAATTGCATTTCTGTATTTTTCCAAAGCGCAGCTGACCAGAAATTGCCTCAAAATTCTACTGTTTGGAAATGGTCAAGTTTGAAAATGTATGCACAGTTTTATTTTTATTATCAAGTATTATCTTTTAACACCACTGTCCACGTCTGCCATAGTCTCTAACTGAGCATCCCCACAGAAGGCTTTACACAGGTATATCATAAATACTCCATGAGCTCTGCACTGGTTGAAGTTTCCCCCTGACATAGAGAAGAAGATCTTACCAAAGAGGGAAAAAAGCATCAACAGCTTAAGCAATAAAGGAGTTCTTCATGCAACACAAGTCTCAATAGGTAATGATCTGGGGTTCTTATCCAAAGTTTACAAATTTCTACTGACTTCAGCAGGCTTAGATGATCATTAAATAAGATTACTGAATTTGGCTTTGCTTAAATCCTGAAAGTGTCAAAGAATAAAACTCCACTTTATTCACCAGAAGAACCAATCTAACACCATCGTAATTTCATGTACTGAGTTTCTCATAAGGAGAGCACCCAAACGGAGGATGCTGCTGAGCTGCCAACAAGTATATCAAACAGGCTGAACTGTTATGGTTTTATTTAACATAGCTACCCTCTTTTAGTGCCATGAGTTCAATGACATATGACAGAACATCAATGTGATAAACTCTCTGTATCTTTTGGTAATTCAAGAATTGGTCTATTTAATCTTTTTTGGTTCTTTTAACTCTAGGAAAACAGACAAAAAATAAGCTGAAGTTACCTGTCACAGAAGATAAAAGACAATGTTAATTCATATTTACACACACCCTGAAAAGAGACTATTTCTGGACTTTTAACTATCACATTCTACCAAGAAGTCTCAACATGTCCTCTAGACATTAACTTCATGTCACAATCAACACAGAAAAGTTGGGTTAGGAAAGAAAAAGTCTAGGAATCCAATCCAAAAGTCAAGGTTTCTAACTCTCTGAGCATGGGCTGGAGATGCATGCATCAGCTGCAGTGCTCTGGTTTTGGGAGCATTGCCTGCTTAGATTTTTGCCCAAAGGAGTTTGGGTGTCTGTGTCCTGCAACTACCACTGAAGATGGGGGGGGGGGGGGGGGAGTTTTAATAAGTTTAGTTTGCCTTTCAGGTGAAACTTAGAAGTCAAGCTGCCTGCCTCATAATATTATCTCATCATAAAGAAATGTCATGGCACAATGCATTATGCTGACTCTGAAATTGTTTCTAGATCTTTCATCTGCTTTTGGCCAAGATCATCTAGACTGCTTGATACAATCTGCATTTGCCATGCACACACAGGGCATATCTGAAGTTCAGAATTACAGTTATGATACATAAAAGTTTGCTGAATGTGGAGAAGCATGGTTAGACTATTTCCTTTAGACTTCCTCTTGAGTCTAAGCTGGTTTCAAGGTATCTCAAGCTGATGAAGTGGGATGGGTGTTGTTAGAGCTGGAATCAGCTCACGTAAGACTGATACCTAGTGGTATAAATATCCTTCTTAAACTAGGGAAGGCAAGCAGTGAGAATTTTTCCATGAAGCATTTTTAACTTGTAATACAGATTTTTATTCTTCAGAGAAGGGGCCAAATGGCTTCTCGTGAACCACAGAAGCAAACAGCATTACTCAGATTCAATACAATGGAAGCAGTGAAAGGGAGAGAAGGCACAGGGCAGTGGCAGTTTCACAGGAAGGAATTTATGTCTAGAAAAAGGCCTGCAATTAGCTTTTTTTTATTTACCATTACACTTCTTTAAGCTAAGACCAACAAAACGGAGAGGGAATTCTGACTAGATAGTTTGCAAACTGTTATAGAGTTCAGGGAATACAATCAAAGTCACATTCCTTTGTTTTATATTTCCTGCATTTCACAGTTGCAGATGAATTTTCCCATTTGCATGAGTTTTCCTTCCACTCACACTCCCCTGAAAGCACTGAAGGAGATGTCTAACCATGGCAATTAACTGAGACTCCTAAAACTACGTTCCAGCCACACTACCTGTAGTTGTCCATGCTGAAAAACATCAAAACGTTCTCAGGATGTTCAGCATACGTGTTTTAAAACAAAGATGTGACAACTGTAAAAAGCAGCAATGAAAGAAAAGAAAATCATTTATACAAGACTAAGACTAAACTAATCAGCTGGTTCTCTAACAGCAAAAAATCAAAATGAATATTGTACGTTAAAGAGTAACGTTAATCCCAAAAGGTTCATACATTTGACTATCTCTCTCCTTTCTAGGACATCGGCCTGTATTAGTACCACTCAGCAATCTCAAGGCGAAATATCCCTAAAATAGCAGCCAATCTTCTTCAAAGAAAGAAACATCTGCTTGTAAGACAAGCTGCAATCCAATCTTGCAGCACACTGGCCATGCATTGGTAGCTGCTTGTACACCCGCTCTTATTCCACAGCCTATGTGCTAAATTATAACCAATGAAAGAAGACAATACTAAAACAGTTTACTACAAGAGAAGACAAACAATGCAAGCAGGAGCTAGAAGTAACCAGCAAGCTGCAAATTCTTAACTTTTGTTTACCTTGTGATAACTTGCTCATGACCATACTCCATAATAATGTTAGGAAACATTAACATTTTGGAAATTTTAAATAAAAAGTTTGAAGAAAATCACAAAGAAATACCAGTGTAAATTAGACAAGGTGAGCTATTTTTTTTCGTAAGGAATTGCTAAATTTTAACATTAGCTACTGGTACAGAAAACATAAAGTCAGGCCAGTCTCTGCCTCAGTGACTTTAGAATATATCACATTGTAAAAAATAGTGCGACATGGAATTTTGTCTTTCCTATCTTTCATAGAAAAGCAGAAATAAGCATCAGTTTACATTAATTTATAGCAGGAATATAAACACCTGCACATCTGCACGCACACAAGCATAGAAATACACAGTCCTAATTTCAGCTCTGTTGACTTTGTTTGTGTCAGCCCACAAAAGTGACATAAATGCACTTATTTCACCCATGTTTTTCTGAAAGCACTAAAATGTGTCATTTTCCATGATCTTGATGGAATCAGATAAACCTAGAGACATGGTCACTGACAAGCAGTCCAACTAGAGAGAAATACTTAACTGTCCTGCATCAGGACACTCATCAACAGTGGATAAAGAAAGTTTTCTTCAAAAGTATGAAAACAAATACATTTTAATGAAAAGCAAATAAAAAAACAACAAAAAAAAATACACACACGTACACCAAAAAAGCCAACTTATTTTCTCATGTGGGAAGCAAATCATGCAAGCACTGAAAACAAGTATAGCTATTTGAATGTACTTACTTGGTGGTGCACCTATCACAGATAGCTGGCAATAGAAGCGGGATGCAGAATTTTTGGTTTGCTTACTTAGGGAAATTTTACTAATTTAAGCAATGCATTTACCACTATATCTGAATGCAAAAGAGTATTCTTTCATCTTAGCTTATGGTCCTTCCTAGACAACAGGCTAAACTGAAAACGTCACTCTTCTACCAAAATAAGAACTGCATAGGAGAGGTCATGGTAGTATACTGATAATTTTAAATTTTCACTTCTGGTTTTCCAGAAGTATAACTTACGATATACTGGGGTTAGAGATCCACAAGAGCAGTCAAGATTTGGATTATATCTCGTATAACAAGTCACTGTTTAATTAAGAGCCTAGCAATATTCTGCACTGCAACGACCTTGCATTGCACTTTACATAACCATGTCCTGTTGATATCAAATTTTCACTATTTTTTTTTTCTATTATTGTCACTTTTCTTGCTTGCCTTGGAGATGCTTGCTCATGCTTGTCAAATCTAGTTAATGGATGTTAATGAGCTTGTTCAAGGAAGACAGGAAGAGAAGGTAAGGAGAAAGGGAAAAAACTGAAAGATGAACACTGAAAGAAAGGAGGAAAAAATAACTAGTGCGTTTTTCCGTGCGTTATACATTTCTCAGTCGATGAAAAAAGGGATGAAGCAACCTTTTACTCTCCTCACAAAAACCAGCCTTCAGGTAAATCTTCCTTTAGTTGCTCCAGTCACACAAGTAAGATACAGACGGAAGGGCATACACGCTTTTAACTATCACAGGTCCATTGAGTTTCGAGCCATGAAAGAGCCTCCTTGGTCTCTGAGTGTGGGAACAAGTTTTATAAATTCAGCAGTATGAGTGTTTGTGCACCTGCAGACTCCTCAGTGACGCTGGAGCATTCCACAGCCCCCGCCCTTCCTATATGTATTCTATCTTCTGCGAGATAATAGCCTATGTAGGTATCTCGTACACCTTTGGATTGTCAAACATAAATCAGTTGGACAAAACTACTAAATGCAAAGTCAAAGAAATTTAAATATTGACTTGAGTTGCAAAATTCAGATTTTGTATACCCTCTAAATTTAGATGTTCAGGGTCAAGAGTTTAGGTTCAGTCCATCACTCAAATGGAAGCGAGCTGAAAAATGTGCTTACCTGTCAACTCCCAGAATCATTACTGTGAATTGACAAGGTTTTACTACATATAGATAAGATTAATAGAATCTTTCAGGTTGCACAAAAACCTCGGAGGTTTGGAAGTATCTTTTAATTTGAGTAAGCAAAGCAGACATACATTTGTATATTGTAGATACAGGTATGGTCAGTTTCACTTACATGAATTTTGCACATAGATGGTTTCACTGATGTCGCTAATACTTGTCTTTTACACTAGTGTCATCCCAAAGGAGATTCAAGATATGTATTTGCAAAGAAAGGAACTTGCAAAAGAGAAAATACAAGGAGAAAAATACACACAAATCAGCTTTGGCAGCATTAAGTTAACTAATATCAACAGCATTTGGCAAAATCAGAGGGTGAGAGTTTGTAGCAGAAGCCATGAGTCAAAGCTCAGTTCTGTTGTGAATGGCCGGTGGGGACTAGATGTGGAAATAGAAGGAGTAAGGAAGCAGCAGTCCACTTCAGGAATCATAAGCAAGTCTGGCTTCCAAGTTCAGCTGCTTTATAAACAGCTCAGCACATCTTGCAAAGCAGAAGCTAAACCTATACTGATAAATCCTGGTTAGAAGGATCATTTCACAATGCATGTTCCAGGAGGGCTTGATGCAGGTTTACACACTAAAGTATCACATGACTATAAATGACTATATAGAACTGAATCAGAGTCTGAACTTTTACATCTCACAAAAATTAAAAAATAATCTAAAAAAGATTTGGGGTAGATAAAAAGTTTTCACAACAGTATGTCTTTCCTTTTTCCATCACTTCCCTTTGTTTTTCAAAAAAGTAGTATTACAAAGGTTGCTCTGAAAGTACTGCCCCCTATTTGTTTCCTAGGAAACTACAATAAAGAGCACAATAATACTATTGGATAGAGCAAATTCTCAGCTACAAAACACTCTTTTCAACGTAGTCACCACCTTCAGCTACATATTTTTGCTAGCAATGAACAAGAGCCTGCATGCCACACTTAGAAAAATCTGCACCAGCGGAGGTGACCCACTGTTTTACAGCTGCTATGATGGTGTCATTGCTAGGAAAATGCAAGGCAGTCTTGCAGACTTGCCCATGTAGTCCATCTTTCATCAGCTCAAACAGACTATATGGTGAGTGTGGTAGGACAGTCCCACCAAGACTGGCAATGTGCTTCACAGTCTTCCAACTGGTATGGGGCCTGGTATTATTGTATTGCAAGAGAAAGGTTGTCTTCACTGGCATGGCTCTGGAAGTCCGAGACTGCAGCTTAGTCAGCTTTGTGATGTAGTGCTCAGAGTTGAGGGTTTTAACAAACTATCCAGAAATCCAGAAGGATCACCTTTTTCCTATTCCAAAAGACAGAGCACGTCACTTTACCCACTGAGAGCTGCATCTGGAACTTTTTCTTCAATGGGGAAGACCCACGTTGCCACACCATTCATTGCCATTTTGACTCATTTCTGGCTCATAGCTGTGACATCACACCTCGTCACTGGTAACAATGCAATCCAGGAAACTGTCACCTTCAGTCTCCTACTGGTTCAATAGGTCCTGACAAACTTGCACATGGAGCTCTTTCTGTTCCTGTGTGAGCACCTGCAGGGCCTACTTGGAGCCTTTGTGATATTCCAGCGTTGCCACCGCTGAAGCCAATATTCACCTCTGTACACAGTTCCCTGGTCATAAAACATGGATGACCTGACTGAAATGTTCTGTGGAGTGACAGCTGTTCATGGCTGTCTGGAACGTGGTTTGCCTTTCACAGCCCTGTCACCACTGGTGAAGTGCACCATGCATCACCTCATCGTGCTCACATCCACTGTTTGGTCTCCATCAATGTTCAGCAAGCATTGATGAATGTCAGTGGGTGCCACTTTTTCTGCAGAAAGGAATTCAACGCCACACCTTTGCTTCATATGCACTTCCATGTCAGACATCATTTTGTCAGACTGCCCCTCTGCTTCCATCTGTCACACAGCAACAAAATGTGATGGAATATTGGTGGGAAGGTTCAACCTCTACTGCCATACCACCAACATTCTCCTCTGATGTCATGGGGCAACAGAATAAAATAGGAGGCATTACTTTCATGGCAGCCCTCATTTATGTGAATTACTTGCTTTGAACTACATTCCTGCTTAGCAGCAGCTTCCATGAAATCTGAATTTTAGATTAATATAATATTGACTCAATTCTTACTTTAAATTGTTTTAGAGTAGCTGTAGCTCAATTATTTTTTAAAGCAGCATAAGAGATGCATCAGAATTCAAGACAAGCCACTGTAGCTTCCACTCTTGCTCGTAGCAATAGTAGGGGTGTGTACACATGTATGTAATTTGGTCCTACACAGCCACAGACTACTGTGTGCAGAGGCACAGAAGTCTATTTCGTTACTAGTATTCCAGGTTTTAATATTAAATGAGACCTTCAATAATCATTTCGTATTTAAGTAAAAAAAGTACAATTGTTTAGTATGGGATGGGAAATCTGAGGAAGTTACTTCTCCTCCTACTCAAATGACAGGGCTGTTTCAGAAGATAATAATGGTGGCTTACCAAATACTGACGTATACTGCATACAGATTTCAGAATTTCTCTAGGAAGACATTATTGTGAGGCCTTCAAAAACAGCCACAACTGCACTGGAGTTTAGGATGCTGCTCAGATAGCAGCAACACTGTCTTACTGGATGAACACGCCAAAAAGCAAAGATGCATTTTAGAGGTGAACATGGGATCAGCACCTGGACTGCTGAATTACATGGTACTTCAGCATCTGCTATTTCTCTTTAATCTTTCATATAATTACTGAAGTTTTTGGTTTCTTTTTTTCTCGATAAAAGACAATGAAAACTGTAAGGAATGTGGCATCTAATTTGAAGTCTTTATTCTATCGCAAGACATAGAAGCAGTGCTCTTATTTATGTAAGAGACAGCCAATACAAAGCATGCTTTTTTTAATGAATCCCTTTCATTTGGCTACCTGAAACTTGGCAATTCATCTGCGATCTGCTGAAAAACAGATTACTTATAGCCACTTTTTAAGTACTTCTTTTTCCTAGCAACATACAAAAGAACGCCTGAATAATCCTTTCCAGTGTTGTAAGGACAGCCTGCAAATTAAGCCAATGGAGCAGTGTCAGTTCTAGTTGAAAATCCAGCTGAAAACTCTAAGTTTTCCACTGAGTGGAAACCGTAAAGGCACAGAAAGCCTTCCTTGTCAGGATGCATATGTGTGTAATCCACAAGTGCTATCTGCCTCTGAAGCACTGGTAATGGACTATAGATCCTGACCCCATAGGAATACGTCACAGAGATATGTTAGAGAGTGCCTACTGAAATCAATAACATGTATCAGATTTATGATTTTTTATTTCTCTACAGTTCTTAAGGCTACCATGTGTATGCCATTAATCTAATTCAAAGGTATTTTAGATATTTTCATTATGAGGTCCCTCCTGTTAATACCCGTTATTAAGATTAAATGTATACTGAGGCAAAAGGGAAAAAAAAGAGACGAGTACTTCTGAAAAGTGGGCTTTATTTTTGGCACTAAAAATTTAGAGCCCCCCTCTCCCTCTCTCCCAGAGCCTCAGGTTGATTCATCTCTCATTCAAATTTAAAATGCATAGAGAGGCTGCAAAAAACCCACAGAAGATTGATATGCATTGCACTCCACACATGGCTTAGCCCTTTATTCCAAAGTCTGGCATGACGATGTTGGGTTTTGTGATATTATTATTTCAATATATAATAAACGGGGTCTGATATAAAAACAGTGCAACGCAAGTCCCCTTTAAAAAAAATACAAATTGTTACTATAGCGCTTTGAGAGAAAGAGAGAGAGATTCACAATGCAGGCTCAGAACTTGGCAACCTGTAAAAGTGCCCAGTCGAAAATTACTAACAGCTGGAGATGACAGTTGTTTTAACAGCTGAGCTGACAGGATTAATTTAAATGCACTGAAATCAAAAGTAGATAACACCTGTTTAGTCTTCCAGGGCCATTCGACAAGGTAGGCCAAAGGAAAAATGCAGAGCCAGGACTGTCTGTGGGAGCATGTGTGCTTGCACGTATGTGCATGTGTACGTATGTGGGTGCCTGTCCCAGCCCCACGAAGGCCAGGAGGATGCTGGATGTGAAGGAAACGACTCCCGAGGGTGCTGTGCGCAGGCAGTGCGGGGCTTACTGCCCTATAGTGGGAAGGCTGACTCCTCAGCACAGCACATCTGGTTTCCATCATGCCCACCCTCCTTCCACTCCTCTTATCCGAGGTCCCTGACCCAAACCCAGCAATGGACAAAGATCACTAGATGCTAAAGCTGCAGTTTCTCACTCCAGTGGCCCTGTGATCTCCTGGGTTAATTAGTGCACTCACTCTGAGCTCCTCATCACCAGCACTCCCACACACTACCTCCCACCCTCAACTTTCCCAAACCAAAAACAAAACCAAAAAATTCCTCACCTTCCTTGTATGCCAAAGCTCATAACCTTCATATCCACTAGACAATTTTTTGACAAGGAAGGTGGGGAAAAACCTGCTAAGCACAAGAAGGTTTTTGTGCAGCAGGGGAAGAGGGGATGACACTGCATCTACCTCTACACTTCACAGGCCAGAGGATGGGGCACAGCCCTTGCCACCAGACCCCAGCACCAGCACCTTCCCAGCTGGGAAGCTGGACATTCAGCAAGGTGAATTGCCTTCTCTTGGAAAGGAGAATCTCGGAGGAGGTGTGAACACCAGGTCTCTCTCTCTAGCAGCATAACCAGCTTTGGAGCCAGCTGCATCACAACCCTACAGGCCCAGGTCTGCAGCTACATCACACAGGCAGAAATCCTGTTAATGTGGAAGTGAGTCCTGCTGATGGGGAAGCCACTGAACCCAGGCTTCTGATTAAACCTGGAATCTCCTTCTTGTTTAGGCAGACAAACAAGGCTGAGCAGAACGAGACATGTATTTCCAGCAAGCTTGCTTCTCCAGACCTAGTCCTCTCTGGTAACCAGGACTGTCAGGCTGCATCTCCCAAGCAGTGATCAGTTGCTATTATCAGCCATGCTTTAAAAACACAGTACTTCAACGCAGAGAATGAAGGTCATGTGGAAAGTCCGTGAGAAAAACAACCCTGAAGAAATTCTATCATCCAACACTCTGCTCAGTGCTTGTAACTACAAGACCAACCTTTCCTCCTTGTATTACTCTAGGGATAAAAAAAATTGCCATACAGTCAGTATTATGGTGATACTTCATACAACAGCTTTTCTCTTTTGTTCCATAAGTCCTCAGCAGAAGGAAAGTAAACCAAAGAGCTCAGGTGCTCACTTGCTGGCTCACAGTACGCCTGTCCTCTGGGCTGCCATAGCAGTATCAAAGCATGGCTGGCACTTTCAGTTTTCACAGCTGAAAACTAAGTGTTCAGTAAGAACGCTTCAGAAAATGTTTGATTTGTTGATATCAAAAGCGAGGAGAATCAGGGATATTCTTGGATACAACATTAACCCTTGCCAGAAAGAAGAGAAAGAAAACCACCCATGGTAGCTCTCTCCTCAGCCCCTATTCCCCTGCAGCCCCATGGCAAAGAGCCCCTACCTCCCTTTTCTCCAAACAGCCTGGTGATCCATACAGGCTAACACACTGTGCCAAGAGAAACAGACCAAGTCTGAAATACACTGAATCTATATATATTCATTTCAGAATCTCTAGTCCTCTTTTAGAAGTTATTGTCCGGGTCAAACCATTTACCTGGGCAAATGCAAATATTAATGGAAATTCTGCCAGGAGAAGGAAGACCCAAATACAATCTCAAGAGCATGCCCTATATGTAATGAACTTAGGCAAATCTGCAGTCAACAATGATATGCCTAGACAAGTACAAGCTTGGACAGAAAATTGTCTTCATACTGTTTCACAAGAAAATGTCTACACTTTCAATCCCAAGTCACGTGAACTTTTCTTCAGAGGGTACACATTGGATACCAAATCAATTTTAATGAAGCTATGGAATGCCTCATGATGGACTGCATTCGAATTTCACTGTTGTAACCTAACCTATACATAGGAGGATTTGCTGCAACACCAGAATGCCTGGTGCCAATTTTGCCAGTTTTGTATCTATGCCAGGTGAGCTATACTAAAAGGACACCTACACCAGTTCACACCTACTGCTAGGGAGTAGAGCAAAGAATATAAGTCTAAGAAAATAGAAAAGGCTCTTACCTGCTCAAGCACTGAACTTTTTCTGCAAATGAACCTAGGGATCCCTGGTACATTATTGAAATATTGGGCTAATATCAGAGGGCATTTTCCCTGTTATTTTTCACGTCCATGAACCTCTGCATCTCTGGACTCTGGCCAAATCTGGAAACAGAACTGCCAAGTAACATGCGAGAGGCTGTTCTCCTGACAATTCCAATTTGGCTGGTGGTTGGAAGTGACAGAAATCCCCTGAGAAAACCAGCACTAATGGGAACTCACTCCTGAACATGCAGATACAAGAACCTCGATGTCTACCACAATAAATAAATAAATAAATAAAAAGGGAAATATCTGACAGGTGGGGAAATAAAAAGGAATAAAATTGAGAGAATGTATGCTTGAAAAATAAAGAAACCCTCTACTCCTTGCTAACAAACATCAAATGAAGTAGTAGCAGTGGTAGAAATAGCAGTGGAAATACTAATGACTATGATGTCATTAAAGTATCATCACTATTGTTTTTATTCATATTTCATTCTTATAAGTTTTATAAAATCTGTCCACATTTCTAAACCACTCATTCCCACTAATACTAACAGAAAAAAAAAAATCTTGCTTTTTTAAGGGTTTTTCAAAGTTTTCAGTCTACTGGGCATGCGATGATAATTGCTGTTCTGTTCTGCTTAATGATAGAGTCCTTTCCCCACACAAAATAAGAAGCAGTTTCTTCTCTGCTTTTTATTTCTTTACACAACTCAGAGGATCAAAGAAGATAATTACAAACAATGCCTGAAGAATGGCTCAGTTAATGTTAATTTATACAACAAACTAATTACTACCAAATGGTAAAAAAATCACATGTGGAAGTTCCTGTCTCCCACGCACACAACTAAACCAGCAGCCATCTGTCTCAGCCTGGGAGCTCTCAGTGACAACTGAGGAAAGAAAGGCAAAGGATGGATCCAGATACACTAGCTGCTGCTTCTCACACAATATCATGGCATTTAAACACCAGGCTCTGCGTGGTGAACTTCACAGTGGCATTTTTGCCCTTTCATTTATAAAACAAACAAACAAAACACGGGCATCTATAACTACCTTTCTATCTATATTCTATCTCAATCCCAAGAATTTAAGATCAAGTCTAAAATACACCTATCTATCTATCTCCCTCCTGGCAATTTCTGTATAATACTTTTTAAAAAATTCTTAATGTACTGCCTATCAGTAGCATGAGGTGAGACAGTCTTTGAATTTGCCAGCAGTATGATAGACATCATGACAGAAAAATGTGCTTTTTTTATTTCAACGTTTTCTCACCACCTGAGAAAGCAATTTTCTCCAAAACATTGACAAATCAAAGCCAGTACAATTGTTAAAGACCTTTATGGGATGCTCATTAAAAACTGACAGGGAGAAACTAGCCGGGGACAAATCCTGAAGCATTTGTTCAGTTTAAAATCTCATTGAATTTAATATGAGTGTTACCTTATTGAGGACTTCAATACCAGATCCTTTATGTGAACAAGAACCTTGGCACTTTGACTGTTAATTATTCTCTGATTACCTTGCACCTAGTAAAACAAACTAAACACAATATTTTTCTCTAAGCCCTGTGTACAAGGAATCTCAGCTCCAAGATTCTCCTCTCCCTTTGAGATCAGAACTCCAACAGTCATCAAAGAAAGCGCTGCGCATCAAGAGGAGCAAAATATCACAGTTTAGATTCACAGTACTGACTTCCAAGGGGAATTTTTTTTCGCTAACAATAAAAACTTACAAATCTTTTTAAATTAGAACATAAGATAAAACTCCTGTACTGCGGAATGGCATCTTATTTAGACAAGGGCCCACACTTATGCTTATGAGAATCCCACACCAATGCCTAAGTGCCACCTTATGATTTCATTAGAAAGAAACGAGGGAGGATAAGGTAAAGATTAAAGATCTTTCAGTAAAGATTAAACGTCTCTGAATATGTGTTTCTGAACATTTCTCTTTTGAGGAAGAAAGAATATGTTTCAGATGGCCTGAAATGACCACAGAGGAAGAACAAGTGTCACAGCAATTTAAAACAAGGTCCTCGCAATCTCATATTCATGAAGTAACATGGTCATTATTTCTACATGGCAAGAACAGTTTTGACAGTTTAAATGAAGTAAACAAGAAGGGATCACAAGTGAATCTACATAACCAAACAACAATGCCTAATTATTCTTCATTCAGAGACCTTCACAGAATTACGACATACAAAAAATGTACAGGGGAATGATTCTTGCACACAGCCAAGAAGATAAAGCTTTGCACAACAAATTGTATTCACTGACGTGAAGGAGTATGAAGCAGTTTTTCTGTTGCTCAGTCATACTTCACTTGATCTTTCTTCTGCCGTTACATCATAAAGGACTGCTTTCTACAAATGGAAGCCTAGAATCCTTCCTAAGGATTTTACCCCGTTTCACAATGTTTTCACTTTTATTTTAGGTGCATGTTATCATTAGCTAGTGTTTAAGATTTGATTCCTCTTTTAGAGTGGGAAAAAAAAATATCACAATCTCTGTATACAAACAACTGGACTTCACTGTAACAAGTAAACTATGAAAGCTCTAAACAAGGAGTTGGCGTGTGAAATGAACTTCTGAGTACTGTATGAGTGAGTGGGATGAGACAAAAAAGAAAAGAGTCACTCACTACAGTGCATGTTGCAAAAAATCTTGGATCTGTAGGGTTGCTTCAGATATCTTGCAGTCCTTGTTCTGTAACCCACAACAGGCCTCTTCCCTCCTCCTTCACCCCAAGTAGCCTCAAGCAGCTCTCTCAGCCAAAAGTCTGCCTCTAATTTTAGTTCCTACTCCTGGCACATGTGGTGTCCTAGATCACTAAAAGCCTTGAATTAATACACTAAGACCCAGTATTAAGCTAAAGAACTGACAGCCTTATGGGATGCACACAGCCTGTGAGGAAGGATACCTGGGATTGCCTAAACAATCACAATGCACTCTTCTAGAGGGAACAAAATTTTGAAAATAATAATGGTGAAAATAATAAGTGAGTCAAACAGACCCCCATTCACTGTTCTAAGATTCATTTGATTCCAAGAGCGCATCCTAAGGAAAAGAAAACGTCTGAATAATACTACCACCTCTGGCAAAGAGTTATACTGAAAAGCTTCCAAGAATTGCTTTCCTCTCCCTTTATTTCCCCATACTGATGGCTGTTTATTCCAATGCAGGAAGTATCTTCTTTCTTCTCTTCTTGCAGCTTTTTCACCTGCCTTTATGTCCACTAAAAGAGCTGAAGCAGATGAATTAAAACATGGTCATACATTGCATCTCATTTGCTCCAGACAAAACTTGGGGTTGTAATACTTGGCAGATTTAGTCTGGTTTCTGGTGAACATTTATAATGCCCACTATAAGAAAATCAATTGTTAGCAAAGATGTGAGAAACCAAGGATGAAATGGAACTGGCAAGTGAACTCTCTAGCACTTCCATGGCAGTTTGCTCCACGCTATATTTAAGGCATAAGGCCAGGACAAAACCAACAACTAACAGAAAGAATTTAAATCAGAAAAATTGGGAAAATTTTGCCGTCTGATAAGCACCTCTAATTTTGTTTATTCATCATCTGTAGGCCTACAATATTTTAAAAAAAGTTAACATCCACTGTACACTGTGTTCCCCCTTTCAGGAATTGGTCTAGCAACAAAACACTGGTATAAAATGGTAAAATACTAATATGATCAGCATCTCAGAAGGGCTGCATTGCTTTTCAGCAGAAAGACTGGGTTATAGCCTCATACCCTTCATCATGTGTATTACTCATCTCCTAATTTTCTGGTTAGCTATAGAATGATTCCCAGTGATGGATTCTTAATTCCTCTGAACTCAGATAGGATTGACTTGGCCAAACTTGTAAAAGGAGAATGCATTTTGCCTGGATGTACATCCCATAACCCAAAGCTTCACAGGAGCTGTGAATCAATTAGATGACATAGCAAGAGGAAATGCATAAAAGAAGACTTAAAATAATCTTCAGTGAAATGTCTCCATATTTAGTTAAACAGCAATGCTGATTAAGGCTGTACATGAGCTCAGTGTGGAATCCAGAACTGTTGCAGCTGAAAATCATTAGCAAAAGACTGCTGTCCTCTAGTTTCATCTTCATATATTAATTCCACATAGAAGGAAAAGGAACTATTTGGAAATACATTGCTTTATTTAAGCCTAGTTTATAGACATCTCAGCAAAAATACATTAACATGCTTTACACTTTGCAACAAGACAGTGATCTTATAGGATTTGTGTGATTACGCAGTGATGAGTAGAGCTGAAAACAGTTTTTCTGCTTAGTTGTTGACTTCTTTGCTTTTTTTCCCCCCCTTGATGGTGCCTGACTCTGTGGGAGATAAGATGCTCAGTTACTGAAATGGCGTGTGTGTTGTAGGAAAAACAGGAAAAAAAAAAGGTTTAGCAAGAAAAAAAGATCAAGGATGCATACAAAACCAAGGGGCTTTTTCTTCTTGATCCTTGTCCCTACACTATTTATTTACCCTGAGATTGTGTGGCCTAATCTATAGCACAAACCTAATGTAGCATTCCAAACTGTGCTGGAAAAACAGGACACTTGGATAACCACTTCCAAGTCAGGAGAGACACTTTCCTTTCTGATAAATTACTTGGACACCAGCAATAGTAACTTTGGGGCTTTAGTGCTTAAGCTGTGATAATTCTTGAGGGGAAGAAGAATAAATGTTTTTTGTTTTTTGAGGTGGGAAGGAAATTTCCCCTTGCATATATGGGCTGGGTTTTTGAAACTATACTTTGATAGAGATTTAGAAAGGGCTTACATGTAATGGCCAAGTAGCAAGTCCTGCACACAACCAATTGCTTATGATTACAGGCATGGATGGAAACATTTTTGAACTTCAGATTATCTTTTCATTGTCACCTCTCATGCCTCTATTATTCTCTTAGAGATTCAATAATTTAATTAAGTACAGCTAATAGGCTCAAATCAACAATAGAGGTTCATATCCTTCCCTGTGTGTTGCCCTTTATGTACATGTATTCTAAATTGCTATTTCTGTTGAACAGGGAATATCTGGTTTTCCCAAAGACCTGTGGCTCTCCTTCTCCAGTCTGTAGAAGGCAGTACTTCATGTACCTCCAAAAGGTAAGTCTGGGTGCTGGTTTGATAAGTCTCGGTGGATGGATTACATCATGCACTGTATTACTTGGATACAAGCATCTCACTATCTAAGAAATGTGAGTTTGTAGTAATTCATGACCGCACAGACTTTGTTATTGTTACCTTTCTTCAGGTCTGTTAATAATGCTCTTTCCAGAACAAGCACAATCCCTGCCTGTTTAGGTATAAAAATACAGTTCATGCCAGGTTCTTTATAAATCCTGTACTGGCTCAAATGTTGCCTTCTTCAAGCTTTTGCTGTATTCAACAGGAGTTGTGAACTCACATTTGAGAGCACAACTTGGCCCACTGTATTCTGAAGAGTCTCTTAATTCCCTCATGCACAGAAGCAAATCCAGATGAGATTCCTCTCAAGCACAACAAACGCAAAATACAAGCCATAGAGCTCACAACAGGGAAACCAGGAATTCAGTTACAGTCATGTGGTTCTCTCTTCCTCCCTCTGACTCACTATGGTGGAAAGGAGAAAAGGGCAGGGAGAACATTAGGCCGCAGGATGGGGCCTGCATGGGGTCAGCTGGAGAGGAACCCTGAAGAGCTACAAAAGGTGTGTGCTTTCCCTCTTTCCCAACATTTGGGCTGAGATATGCAGTGGCATATCAAATTCCCGCTCTGTTTGCTTTGAAATTAAACATTTTCCTCAAAGTTGACCATTCTCCCCCTACACAGACCAATTCTTTCTTGCACAAACTTGGGAGCAACATGTTCTATGCACGGGGTGCTGCAACCCCACAATACCATCCGTCTGTTGGAGGCCCTTTTGTTCTAGGGAGGTGTGTGAAGAGGAGGGGCAAGAAGGAAGCAGGTGGACCTCTGCGCTGATCACAAATGTTTGGGGTGGGAAGCAGGGCGAGAAAAAGGGAGCGAGAGATAGAGATAGATTAGAGGATAACAAAACTGGAGAGGAAGATAAACAGAGCCAAAAAGAAAAATGTCCTTTGTTCGGTTAAATAGCTTTCTGCTCCCAAGCCCTCGGCATGACTAATGCCACGCTGTGGTGTGTAAACCTCTTGGGCACATAACACAAACAAAGCATAACTCGGCCTGAACAAACAAAGGCCCAAGCAACAGTGATTGAATTCATCTTAAAACAACAAATCAATTCTTCCCTATTAATGCCCTAAATACCAGCGTAGGAGCACTGTCCTGTTGTAATAAACAGCCATGTGTTCAATTACCGTCTGTTTTCCCAACTACTGCTCTCTTCAGTAATTACACCATGCAATGCATTCTACATTGACATTATATTAATGTGCTGGGAGGAGAGATCTTAAATACAAATTAAATCACGGCTAAACATTTCAGAGTTGCACAAGTGCTAACAGGGCATTCTTCAGAAGAAAGCACAGACCCATTTTTTTTTGTTCATTCCCTTTTCACCTTCATCCTCTGACTAAATCAATAAATAAAATGTGAGCTTGAAAGAACTCTGCTGCCCCAAAGGGTGCCACAGAAAACCCTTTGTAAGCTCTGAATGTCTACTTCACCTGTACAAGCTCAGCGATCAGTAAGCAGTGTTTCACAACTATCAACCTACGTCATATTAGCGTAACAGCAGCAACAAAAATCCTTCGACAATAGACAGGTGACAACAAAACAACGCCAGAGAAACAAAAGCAGAAAACTTTCTGTGCTGAGACAAATGCAGAAGAATAGAAGCTTCAGAAAAGGTTTCTTACCCTTCTGCAGAACTGTCAAATAACTTCTATTGACTACCGAAGAGCACACAGCAAACAGACCAAACAAAAGGTATGATGAAAGACGTATTTACTTGTACAGAGCTCCTTTCCCCCACCTCAACCTTTCTTTCCACTTCATCTACACCCACACTGCAAGGTTTGCATTGTGTCGTTAAATAACCAATAGCAACCCAGATGAAACAGTGGAAGGGTTTCTATGATGCTGTCAAGCACCAGACAGATGCTTGGCAGTGTCAATATGGTTCTTTACATTTGGGTTGTGGCAAGATTTGAAATGAAAAATAAAGTAGGAATAATAGTATAACTCAAAAAAGAGAAAGATGACAATGAGTTAGAGCACAGACATGCAAAAGTTTTTTAAATCAGTGGAGTACCATCCTACCTGCTGGGTTTTAGTTCAACAAATTGTACTGTTATGGAAACAGATAAATAAAGCTTTGCTTTTTGCCTGTGTCTTGGATTGCAAGAATTTTAATAGAAAGCAAAATCAAATTCTGGGGGTGTAATGACTACAGATTTCTAAGCCCTTTAGAATTTATCCATAGGTTTCCACTGTAAAGGCATGCCAAGTTATGTCTAGCATATGAAGTATGATAAACTTCCAAAATCTGTTTCAAAGTAAAATGCCCTAGGAGATGCTGCAGAACTTTTCTGACGGAGGCTTTCAGAAGACATGGAAATTTGCACATTTGGAGGAAATCAAATTTTGAAAGCTTTTCTGACTAAAAGATTACAGTTTACCCTCCAGACCATAATGTATAACATTCAGATGCATTTATGTGTTTTTATAACAACTGCTCATTTGTTCTCCTTAGGTTATTAGATACAAAACCACCTCCAAAATCTTTCCAGGCTTTGAAAGTCATTCTCATTCAACTGGTATTTTCTTTTGTTTCAGCTGCCCAAGCAAATCAAAGGAAAAGCTGTTTCCACCTGACCCAAAATGTTTTATTTAATCCTAAATGAAATGTTTTTGTTTCTCTTTCTGATTAATCATCTTAAACACCTAAAAACAAAAAATATCATTTCCAATGAAACATTTTGTCTAAAAATGTTGACCGTTCCAACTTTTCTAAAATTTTTGGCTAAAATTAACTTGTTGAGTTGCTGAATGGTATCAGCTCTTGATTACTATATAACATGTTTGCTTTGTTTTTTTTTACTCCAACTCTCCTTTAGCCTGGATGCTTCTTGAGGTTTTACATTACAGTAAAGGAATCACATGCACGCACCACATTTTCTCCCGGAGCAATACAGAAACCACAGTACAATGAAACAGAAACCACAGTACAATGAAACTGTAGGAGAAGAAAAGATAATGAGTGGAGCTCTATCTCTCCAGCACAGCTTATTTACAGTATGAGAGACATATATATTTGTGCAAAAGTGGCAGCACTCAAAACCACCTTAAAAACAGTGATGTTAAGTAGACACGTAACTAATAAAAGTAACCATGGGCTCCAAACTTCAGAGTGTTTTTACAAGGCTACTTCATTAGCTAAACAAGCAAGTGGGAGTTGCTGTGAATGCTGCTCCTTGCTGTACTAGAGGCTTTCCCTAGCTTCTGGTAAACAGAAGACATGAGACAGCCGTGTGAACAGCTCATGGCACAGACTGCCATCTGAAGCCAGGCAGCCCATACGATCGCTCATCTTAATCAGCTTCAATAAGCCAACCCACACACTGGCCACCGCTCGCAGCCGCTCCCTCCCTGATCACTCTCACATCATTTGGCCACATTTTTGGCTTCCCCCCCACATCACACTATTAAGCCAGCACATCGGGAGCCCTCCAGGTCTCCGTCCTTTGGGCGCAGGTGGTGGAAGAAGCCTGAAGTGAGCTCTCCAGTACCTCTAGTGCCAGCCGTGCCTCCTCCACGAGCAGCTCTTATTAAAAAAAAAGACCAAGTATCCACTAGAACAAAACCAAGCAGGCCTATTTAATTAGGGCAAGCGCTCGAGATCCACTTCTTCACGTTAAACCACACAGTCACACAAGCCTGGGAGGTCTGATTAATTTTAATATGCACGGTTGTGACAAGCGCCTCGGGGGTAAGAGAGGGAAAAAAATCCCACAAACCCTGCTAGCTCAACAAATGGGCTTCAGCTAAATGCTGTGCATGTTGCCCAGATTAGGATGTTACTATTCAGCAAGGGCTTGAACCCTTAATATGGGGGACAAGAAGCCTGAGAAACAGGTGGCTCGCTCTTCATTCTCAAATAAATGACATCCCCAAAGCTGTGGCACAGAAGCATGCAGAGAGAGTCGGCACAATCCCTCATGTATATTTGTATATTACCCGACTGGGTCAGAGGTTTCTCCTGCAGTGATCCACGGGCTGTATGAAGCTCAGAAAGTTAATGGCTTTTCCAGCGAGGAAAAAAAAAAGAAAAGAGAGAGAAGGCAGACTGCAGACTGCTGTAGCTGGAATACAATGGGTGCAAAAGGCAAATCAAAATGAAGCGGGGGTAAGATTGGTAGCAAGCTTTGAAAACACCTACGGAAATGAATCAGGACTATTGAAGAGTCTGCCTATCTGGGGGAGTGAGGGGCAAACAGGAGCCTACACCATCACTGTGGTCTTAGTGAACCACTTACATGCTGCACTATAGAATGTGGGAAGTGAGAAAAAAAGCATTTTGCTTTGGCTGCTGCTTGTCTAATATTCTGGAGTGAACGCACCCTGGAAAAAAATTTTAATTACAGAGGCCCATCAGAGAAGACTTTCATTCTAAAGCAAGAGAGGGAGAGGGACTGCATCTTGCCACCAAAAGCATAAGTTTCCTGCATCTCACTTGACTATAATGCTTTCTTCTATGTTTAATATGCTGTATCAGCATCTCAGGCGCCTTTCTGAAAAGAGAAAAGAAAAATCCAAAAGCTACAAGCCTTTGAGGATGTAAGCATGAGAGACTTGGAAGAAATTCTAAGCAAATTTTGAAAACATCCATAGAAAGACACTATGACTATCGGGCTAAAATATCAGGAAGGAAAACACTTAAAAACTGAAGGTGATAAATGAACAAACTTCACTTTGAGCAAGTAAGAGCTGGCAGGACTTCAAACTATACTCTGTTCCAGAGTAAAAGCATTTGTTAATAAACGTTCAAGCCACCACATCATTTAAGAGTGCAATTTCTTTGCATAGGCCTATTTCATAAACTTCATCTTTTTTGTTTTTTTATCAGAAGTATATGAATGCATATTTCCATATGGCAGTGTCTTTCAAAGAAGTGCATGGAAGTTTAATGCTGGCATGCTCTTCAAGATAAGACACATTTTCTGGTGACAGACTGCGTAGATGAACATGGAACCACAATGGATGCACTTGAAGCATCATTCCACAGCAGAAGGAGTGTATGAACAAAACTTAAAAGTACTCAACTGAAAATTATTCTTGTTTGTCCTTTGGTAGCACAGCTTTACAAAGCCTCTTCAACATGTACTTTGTCAAAGGGACAGTGAAGAACCAAATGACAGAGACTGAGACCTCAACCAATAAGAGTATCCTGAGGCTTTTCCCCTGGATCTGTTCACTTTATTTCTTCCCATCTCACCAGACATGATTTAAAAACAGGAGTCTGCATTTCAAAGGACTCTCTTCTTGTGTCCATTAATGGTCTGCTCAGGAATTTACAGCTTAAGAAGAGGGAGACCTCTCGATTTCTTTACAAGATATGGCGATTAAAAGTTTGATAATATTAGGAGACATTCTGGGATCTTAATTCAGCTAGAGAGCCTGAATTCAATATGGTTCACTTTTATAGACCACAGAGCTGCTTAAACAACAGCCATTTAAATTACCATAGGAACAGGTGTTGTGATTTATAATGTAAACTTAAACATCAAACGCAAATAGACTTTGGAGGATGCTCAGAAGACAAAAATCACACCCAAGAGATCTTTCTTATCACTTTCTTTCCAACAAAATAATTACTTATAGTATTACAGTATAGATGAGGATCTAGTATTCACACAGCCTGTTGAAGCCCTGCAAACACATACACTATCTGCTTTCTAAACACTTGAGATTAATTGTTCCTGCTCAGAAGACCTAAGGACTAGCAGATGGAAATTCTGGAGTAGGAACAATATTAAACACTATATATACATAATTCTTGTGTGTGCGTGTTGATATAAATATTTACTTATAAATATATACGTTATATGTATGTCTATGCATATGTATTTATAGAAAAAATCAAAGTATTCATTTAAATAGCAAAACAGAATTGAGTGTCAGAGATTCTTATTATAGAAGAACGAGCTGTAGAGATGAATGAATGCACACACTCGTATGTACAGCCTCTGTGGTCAAACAGATCTCCATATGATCCCTTTTATCCAGAATTCCTCCATATTCTATACAATAATATGGACCTGGGTTCAGAAGACACAGCACAGGCATTTTAAGACAGACAGATACACAACCTGTTGAAAGCATTTTGAACAAAATCAGAAAAGACAACTGATTTTTAATGAAAAGTGAGACAGAAAAAGCCAGTGAGCACTCCTAAAAATAGGAGATAGCTTATTTGTTTACCTTTTTTTTTTTCCAGAAGCCAAGTCATACATTTAGAGCAAAGGCTACACAGATTTCAGAGATTTAATTTTCCAGAAGCACAGGCCATGAATTAAAATACAGCTATCCAATCCCATTAATAGTGCAAGAAAAAGCTAAGTGGCTGCTTTGGTCTTTGCTTTCATGAACTTGTGTCAAGCTCAGTGACTTCAAAGAGATTTCCATTTCATTTCTACAAATGAAGAGAACAGACAGACAGAGAGTCTCTGCCATCCTCTGATGCCTTAAGAAAACAGAAGAAAAACATGCCTGTATCTCATTCGCCTAATGATTTTAGCTGCAAAAGGAATCCCATGGTCGGCAGACGACCCTCAGGGCAAGGGCTTGAGGTCTGTCACAGTATATAAGGCTTCTCCAAACCCACTCCATTATCTTCATTATTGTATACCAGGAATAAAAGGGGACTGACTCCTCTTCTGAAGTTCAAGTTAGAAAGGACAGAATGTTTCATTTAAAATAACATTGTGTGACTTCAGTAATAGGTTTATGCCTTTGGGGGCCTAAATACTAAAGCTGCATATAAGGATTTTCTGCAGAATTTGAGAGAAGAAAAAGGAACACTGTATTAGCAATGAGTAAAATTCCACAAGTTTTAGATTCACTGAAACACTCCATGCCTGTGTGTCAGCATGACTCACTGTCAATCATGTACTTTCATAAAGCAAAAGTAAAATGGCAAGTTTACAGGAGAAAAAAGGAGGACGGGGCTTAAGAGCTAAGTATAAATCCCTACGAAAACCAAAACCATACACACATGCAAGGAAGAAAAGGATGTGACAAGCTTTTCGAAAGTTCTTATGAATTAGCAGGTAGCATGGCTTCCTACAGGGAACACTACCCAAGAGCTTACAGACAACAAAACAACACGGAAACCACTTACATGAACAGGGATGCTTCCCTTCTCAGTGCATGTGGGCTTACGTATGTACTCACATATGTGCATATATACACGTGTACTCATGCATCCTGAGCAGTATGTTTCAAAGCACTGTAAAAATCCTTGTCATTTATTGATGAAATTTATTAAGCGTTAACTTACTTTCTAACAAATATGATTTGATAAAACCATTTGCCTTACGTTAATAAAGTGTCTTGAAACAGTCAGACCTGCATCAATAGTTTGGAACATCTCACTTGTCCTCAAAAGCCATTTAAGAAAAGAGGAGTCCTTCCACTGATTGATGGGAGGTTTGGATCAAGACCTAAAGCTGTCTACCCAGCACTCTTTTTTTTCAGTTTTGAAGAAACAGTCAATTTGAAAGAATGCTTCAAAAGCACATTTCCCACAGTAATTCAGAAGTCAATTTCAAACAATAAAAACAGAGCAAACACAGGCCATTGTATAAGTTAAATAATATATAAACTTCTGAGTACATAGAGAAATGGGAATCCGGCTCTTCTCTGGTCTTCGAAAGATCCATGGGAAATTGATTTAATTAAATCTCAGTTGCTGGTGTAAATGTTCCCTTTTCTTCCCAAAGAGAAATAAAGTACTGTATTATTGTTGATGTAACACAGCAAAGCTTAACGAACATTTTTGGTCTTATCCTACAAAGCCCCACAAACAAGCAAGACTAAAAATTATTACTGAAATACACATTTTGAATTGTTCCCTACATGTACTACCAAAGATTTCCACTTGTACCTTATCTCATTCACAGGGAAATTCATTAATGTGCTAATCACCTGATCAGCAAACAGCGATGACTGACATCTGTACTACAGCACTATACGAAGAAGACATGACAACAAGTAGAGATGTACTGGAGTTCAAACAGAAAAATCATTGTACTGGTAGTAGTACATAATCCTTTTAGGGAAAGAGACTCCTATCAGTGGAGATATGAGAGTCTCTTAAGAACAGTCTTGCCATCTGTACCCAGAAATATATATTTTTTAATTAGCCACTCTAAAAACAATCATGTTGACTGAAGGGAAGGGGGAGGGAGACTTGTCAAAATGATGTATTTGTCCCTCACCACCTTTCAATGCTCTTATGCAAGTCTAATTTTCTTACTAGCCAGCTCACCTCTCTAGCCTCCTTTTGTTTCATGTTCCGCTTCCCATTCTCTTCTAACTTCTGAACTTTTGTTAGTTCTCTTTTAAGGAGAAAGAGAAAAAAAAACAAACCTTTCCTATTCATTTTTTTTCCTGGATGGAGAGTAAGTAGACATGAATATGGCACCCTCATAATGATTTAACTAGGGCTTAATGAAATTTTCATCACAACCTGCTGTTCATTTTAATGGCCTTTGAAAGACAATAGAACAATGGCCAGGGGGAAGAAAAGATTTTCTGTTGCATGCATTTACAAAGCCCAACATTTGGTTGCTCCCCCTCCCCTCTCTTCCAATCTCTTCACAAAGCTGTAGATCTTTTGTTTGTACTGTATATTTTCATTTTAGTAGAGCTGAGATAATGCACAAGCTCTGTAACCATTCTCATGGCTGTATGTGGCCTTTCCTCAATGGAGGCTATGCAGCTAGTGCAACCTCATACTCAGCACAGAAGCCTCTGCTCTTTCCTCTCTCAAACAGAAGTCTGGTCTCCTTTTCCCTCTCTTTACTATATTCAGAACTTTTCTAATCAAAAGCACAAGACAGGTCACGGCACTGGACATTAAGTCAGTGTAAACTCAAAATGAAATGCTATGATAATATGCAGTATTCTAAAAAATGTTTAGACAAAGACTTTGTTTCCCAGCAGAGCCATACTGTGTGTTCCAGTCAAGAAGAGATTAATTTACAATCTTGTCATGCTCATGTATGTCCCAGTATGGCAACCTTATTTTCACTCCAGTATGCAGGTTTTCCTAAAATCTTCTTGTTGGTACTGTCAATTCATACTTAAAACACCGAGGTGGCTTTGTGGGCCATGCTTTTAAACATTTGAAATACATTTCTACGACAAGACAGGCAGGTGTGAATGAAAACTAATTGTTATTATTGTGCATTAGGGAATAAGGCTCAGTGAGTTCACAGAACGCCAACTGGTCTACAGACTCTTGGGAATTCAGCTGTAAATATGTATGCTAGATACTTGTGGAAAATACACTGAGAACCTCACTTCCATTCAGGGGTTTGACTCTACCCCAAAAAGACAGGAACTAAAAATCTTATTTAAAGTTGTTCTGTGGCTTCACAGAGATAAGACGTTGGGTCTTAGTCTCAGTCCACAGAGCACAAATGGCATCAAAATTGACTGGACTTAGAATTCCAAAAAGAATCTGATTCTCAAGAGGTGACTCCTATATGCCTGGGTTGAAGCTTGCTGCCCAGAAGCAATGCAGAGAAAACCCATGCTGTGCTGGTTTGTACTGTACCCTGCACTACAGATAAATAGAGAACAACATGATACAGAAACTCCAAATTTAACTTCTTACCTTTCAAATAATGACATGCCTACCAAATGATTTCACACACACACAAAAAAAAGACATTGTTGATAACTGTTTTTGCTCTAAAAATGGTGGGGGAGGGAGTGATGTAAATGACCCCCAAACTGTTAAAATTAAAATGTTCATTGTACCCATATTGAGGAGGTTAACAGGATACTGTGTCTATTGCATCTGTGACAAAAAGACCGTATGTCAGACAAAGCCTCTCATTTGGGAAAAGCTAAAAATATTAGCTATGATGGGATACTGATAAAATTTATCTCTAATGTAGACAAGAACTATGAGTTCTCTTTCAATTTTGCTAGCAAGAAAAAGTAAATGGAGCAGAAAATAGGAAGATTAAAAAGTGTACATATCCAAAGAATCTGGAGAAAACAAAACAGAAAATTTTGGCCAGTTTCCCAGGCCTTACCTTCTGGTTCATTTTTGATGAGCTCTTCCATTTTTCTTTGCTTAAGCGTGTCTACAACATCCGCTAGGCTTCCTTTGCGCCTTTCAGGGGTTCCCAGGGCTGTGCTGGACAATGATTCTCCACTCTGACGCCCACCTTCTTCTGCCTTCAAGGGTGAGGTAGATGAGTTGTGCGGGGCAAATGAAGACATCACTTTATTGCCATCAACTTCCTGAAAGAAGAGAAAAATGAGATGAAACATTTCTTTCTTTTCTTAAGAAAAGATAAAAAAAAAGATGGAAAGAAAGAACAATCCTTTGTTGTTTGAGTTCATTGCTGTTTGTTCTTCTGTTGAAACCTTTAAAAAAGCATGCAGTGCTTCAAAAACACCCAGAACAAAGCCTATCCATAAAGCACAAACCAAGATTACAGGCTAAAGTGAGCAAAGATCAGCTTGCAAGAGAGAAACATAAAATACAGTTTTTCCCTAATTGACAAGAAGTGTTGTACTCGTAGGTTTCCTAATAACAATGATATTGATTACCTTTAATTGTTTGTTCTTTTACAGCTTTCTTTGGAAAAAATCTTCAATTCTTACAAGGACCATTAATTTCCTGACTTTATAAAGTACTTAATGCCATGATGGCTAGCTGCTGTAAGAAATGAAACAGTAATCAAATATTAAATGCCCTTCATCATATGATTTATTTTAACACACAGTTCAAGTAGTTCTCCTATCCCTAAGGGATGAAGCAATTGTTTTCTGTCTTCTAATTTTCTTTTTCTCTCTTCCTTCCTACACCTTCATTTCTTGTAGAGACAATATTTTTCACAAAGGTGGCCCTAATGACTTGCACAGTGGCGGCACAGTGACAAAACTCTATGGCTTCCTGGAATATACACACAATCCTCCTCACGTGAGAGTCCACAGAGGTCTACTCATTAATTTTAATGGAAACCAAAACTGGTTCCAGATCTTCAAACTCGCCTTCATTAATGTGAGAGTCTTCCCCTCCACACTTCCACCAACATGAAGTTCTTTGCCCATATTCCTTTTCCCTTTTATCTCTTATATCCTTTCGTACACATCTCTAAAATCCCTTTTTTTTCTCTGTTAACATATGCCATCTATCTTGCAAAACTTAGGCCAACGTCTCTAAACAAAGCTTGCTGCATAACATAACACTGCAAGCATTAACAGATTTTATTTTGATCAGATTCTCAAGATTTTTGTTTTTCTCATTATTGTCATTTCCTTACACCTTTGCATTCCAGATGTTTAATTAATATTATTTCTGAAAAAGTCATTGAATCATCTTGTGATCTGAATTACAGAGTTGGCTGAAAGCATCTTAATAATTTTCACATTGTTTTTATTTTACAGAGTATAAAAGAGAGACATTTTCCATTTTTAGTGCTTTGTGTTACATTTTAATCTTTTTTTTTCCTGAGTAATTTTTATTATCTCTGGTTTCCTAAAGCTCAATATTTCAGCAAAAAAATGAGGCTTTTCATGAATAGAATGTAAACTGCTAAAAAAAGATCTCAATAAAATTTGAATAAAGCAACACGGAAGATATAAACAATGCATTTGGTTTTCAAAGATTACTTCATTTTGACAAAAAGATTACTGCTGGTTAAGAATGGTAAAAAGATTACCACTGGTTAAGAAAACTTTTAGTGCAAACAATTTTGAGCAGCTTGGATGTGTTATACTAGTGAATAAATTCCCTAACAGAATCGGATTTAACTGAGATTACAATCTGGGCCATCATATGCCCCAAAAGCCAAACCCAGTGATGTTAATGAGAGACTTTCTACTGACGTCAATGAACTTTTGACCAGGCCCCAAAAAATTTTCCAACTCAACAGAAATGCTTTTTTTTCTTGAAACTCCCTCCACTTCTGTCACGCAATTGAAATATTGTTAGTTGTAAACAGTGAACGCCAAAAGTGAGTTGTAGTTGAATGTTGTTGTTGTTGTTTTAATGTATAAACCTGAGGAAATAATGTTTTTTAATACTGATCTAGATGAGCAAGATAGTGAACTTGAGGATGTGTTCAGACTTTATCTAACATTCAAATTTATTTTCACCAAGCAGCATTTCTTTCCTGCAAACAATTGCCAGAAGAGGAAATATCCTGAAAGCTGCTTTCTGGTTCACACTTCAAAGACAGATAAGCTAAATACTATCCTTAGTTACAGTTCTTAAATCCACCTATACCATCAATTATTTATAGAAAAAATATTGTTCCTTATTTTCCCAGGTATTAGCTTCCAAAATGGACCCCAAAGACACTCACTTGTGCTTCTGTATATGTCACACACTGGACACAAACACAAAGGACTTGCAACAGCTGCCTAAATCTCAGAAATTATCACTGTTGTTTCTATGTACATTTTGTGTACAGTAAGTGCTTTTATATGTAGAAACAAATTCTATGTATAAGACAAGTTTGTTATAAGAGAAGAAAGATAAGTACATAAGAACTGGGGGGACATGCAAGTTAATAGAAGGTGATTTTTGAACTCTCAAACTGCTTGGCATCAAAATGGATTCTTGTGAGTACATTCAGGATCTCTAAAAATTCGTTGCCTCCATTCTGGAGAAGAGGAATTGCGCAGGGAAAGGACAGAAGAGCGGAGTACAGTCAGCTTCTTGATCTTTAAAATGTTCTCTGCAACCATGTGAAAAGCCACTTTTGTTTCTGCATTTCACTTTCCTACCTGTGAAACAGGCACAAAGGAACTATTTCCTTATATTGTAAAGGCCTTGGAATCACAAACTCAAAGCATTTACACAGAATCACCATTAAGAAGACTCTATAGCTGGACAGATAGGAAAGGGAAGTGCTCTGCACACTTTTTAGAAGATAAGCTATATATTCAACAATATATCTAAGTAGTCAAAACCAAAGAAAATTATTTCCCTAGACTGCTGTTATGTGCGCATGTATGCAGTACTTGCGTATCACATATGTGGGCTATTTATACACTTGTGAGATTTAACATACACTCCACTTAATCAAAACATATACAGTAGGGGAACAGCTGCAATCACATCTCAGTGGGCTAAATTACGGTACACCAGTGAATTATTCATTCAAGAAGATCTGTAGCAATCACACATTTATTGCGTGATTTGCAATCTAAGAGGAATCCTCTCCTTTCCTTAGCAGGGGATGAGTGCGCATATCAGCTGCTGGTGGTGATGAGAGTCCAACATGTATACTCTAGCATATCAGCTCAAGAACATGCCTTCCCCACTTGTCCATGGTTCTTTTATTGTCATTCAGAACAACCATCTGAAACTCTCAGATATTTTCATGGCTTTCACTTTACATCCCTCTGGTTCATTTTGTTCTTTCTTAAGGCATTACTGGGGGTATTGAAAAAGGAATTTCAGTAGTTCTGGACTTTAACAACACAAAACCAAAAAAACCACAACAGTATACTTCCAAATAAAACTGACTCATCTCATGGTTATATAAAACTAAAAAACTTTTAGCAAGGAAACTCCTCTGAAGTTAAGTACATGAGTTTAATCATCCCCATGAAAACACCCTTAATGGCAGGAAAACTATCCCAGCAACAGCCTAACCTTTATCCCCTAGAATGAAGGTCCCCCTAACAAGTGAGATTTAACAGGTTCCTTTTTTGAAAGGACAAACTTATACGACTTTTTTCAGTTACCTGAGAGAAAAGCAACAATGCTGTTCCAAGCAGTATTAAAGGACCTACGTATCTACTAGCAGCATGTTAAAGTGAAGTCCATCAAGCCACACAAAGCTCTCCAGCTCAGTCACCGAAAGGGGGGAAAACCCATTACTCTTCCAGAAGCACAGCCTCCCTCAGCTGCAACCATTTCACCTGTTCAAGTGTGATTACACTGCAGCCTCTGGCTCTGTTAATCCCAGAGTGGTTTGATGCAGTCAGCAGCTGCTCCATGGATAGGGATGGTTGCTCATTTATGCTGCAAATTTCTCTGCTAATGCGAGCTGGCACTACAAGTCCCAAAACCATGCCCTGGGACTATACTCACCCACACCTGATGCTGCTGTTTCTTGGTTTTCCCACTTCGGGATGGCTGACCGACCTAGAGAGATCCCGCTGGCTGAGACAACCCAGGACCTTCTTTCCCCACAATAACAAAAAGGACCAGAACACGCTTTCTGTCTTCTGCTTCCCTCTCAAGCTAGAACCCACAGGAAGACTTGCTCAGTTGTAAGAGAATTGCTGCTGTATCGCCAAACAGCTTTCCACCTATGAAGGAAATACCTCTTCCAAGGTTTAATGATAAAACAGGCTTCTGCCCTTTCGGGATGAGGTCAATAATCTTCCTTTGTTAATCTTGAGCAAGCTTTACTTAATCTAGCCCCCTTGTCACCTTTGTGATTGACAGGAAAAGTCATGTCACTGGACAATGGACTTATCCTCACTGAGCAATATCTTTTTTAAAGATTACACAATGTTACCCTTGCTCTCATAAAAAGTGCAAACATTTTGCTGTTAAAGGATCCTATTCATTCCAACTGTATCTTTCAGATTTTCTCTGGGTCCAGCAGAGACCAATTCCAACTTTAAAAAGGGACAGCAAAATTCCTAATGAAAAGAAATAGGCTGTTCTTAGTGAGATTTCCAAACCATCACTTAGTGCTCCAAATTGATCTCAGCTTCTCCATCCTACCTAGACAAGCACTTTATTGCTGTCTGCAATTACACTCAGACCGATTGTGTTTCTGTGACACTAAATTTTTGTCCCAAACCAACCAATATTCGAAGCAGAAGACAACCCTAAACTAAGTCTGAAACTGTTAATTATCACCATATGGTATGCAAGGAGACAGCATCTGCAGCAAAAAAAAAAAAAAAAAAAAAAAGTATGAGAATCAGGCTCTTGGCTTTGCAGCCAAGAACACCTGGAATAAAATACTCAAGTCTTTAAAACTAACACTGATATTGTCTGATTTTAAGAAGCCTGTGATCCCAGTAGATACCCAACAGGTTCTTTTTTCAAAGCTGGAATTTTGCCCAATCTTTGCTCTTTTATAATGTGTAAAGAAGACATGAAAGCAAATTTTTTTGCTCTGCTTTTTACATTACACACTGTTCTATAGTCTCCATAGTGACCAGAAAGCTGATAAGAGTGTGACATAAGACAATCAAAAACCAGAATGCTTCACACTTCTGAAAACAAATGATTCTTAAGTAGTTTAGTTCCATTTGCTATTTATTTTTATTTGTTTTACTTAATAGATATTAATTCCCTAAAAGCTTATATTAAAGATTTAGCAACGTAACTACTTCAGGTGAAAATCTGAAAACTATAAAACACTCCTAGTGCCCACAGGAGGTCCACCAGTAATTAACAGAAAAACAAGACTTGACATTTCCAGTATTTTTTAAAAGGTTTAAAAGACACAAAACATACATACAATATTCACAATGCAAGAATGATCTTTTATTTTCTCTTACCCTTCTATTTAGGATTTTTGCCTTAATTAATGTAATTAACTTTAGCGGCACAAGTACCATCAGCTTTCAATGGGAATCATCTCTCTAAATCACTTAAGCGATTTTCAAAATTCTCCCCTCCTGAGTTCTGTGCCACAGGGGCTGTTGTGCAGACATTATCATAATCCTATGTGGTTTGTGGTAGCTGGCAACCTGGCACCTTCAGGAAGATGAACTATATGTTCCTCAAGGCATCCCAGTGGACACTGTTCTTTCTACACCGTAGAATTCCTACGCTCCTACCTTACATTTAAATAGGTCTCCTGTCTATTTGTTTACTTCATAGAGGAAAGCTGCTCATCAGTGACAAATAAGAATGATCCCCAAGGAGATGTAAAAGAAACAGTGGAGGATATGGAGAGGAAGAGGAGACGGTATGTAAAAGGACACAGACATTGAAACAACAACAACAACAAAAACAAAACAAACAGGAGAAGATAAATACACCATTAGGAACTAAGAACTGACAAGAGCACAATCTGAGGAGGGATAAGAGATGTTGAAAGGTGTCACGTAATCAAACCTAGAATGATGCACATCCTCAGGCTCTGGTTCTGCAATCAGAGCCATGAAAACTGACAGCTATTCTCACACAGATTTTTTTTTTTTCCCTAGGACAGAGGTTTTAATGAGGAGGAACTGAAATGTAATGGAGAGTGCAGAAGCTGATGAATGCGGCTGAAGAGTCAACTGAAGAGGTCATCGTGGCCGAGAAGTAAGCATTTTACCTGAATCAGGGAGACTGAACACACTCAGAGACGCACGTTTTTTTCTTTTGACTCTGATCATGCTAAAGTCAAATGAAATACACTCAAGTTAAATTTTCAAGTTAAATTTTGTTTTGACTTTACTACTCGGATGCATTTGAGACTTCAAGTTCCGTATTTTGAAAGTATTACCAATCAGCAGACTTACAAAAGCCTGATCCCATCCAGATCTCCATTTAAAAAGGTAATACTTTGCTTGGTACTGCACTTTTTTTTTTTTTTTCCCAGTAATCATTACTACCTCTTGTCTTCCAGGTGGTATTTATTTGACGTCAAGTTCTGTATCTAATTAATGACCTCCTTTTGATGAGGCAGGAGATATCCCGCAGAGGTTTCAGTGAGAAGACTAACAGGTATTTCCAGTGTTTGACATCTATGAACCTTGTTGAAGCTCAAAAAGATAATCTCCTGTACAAACTCTGCCATATCGCATCCTTTCCTTTCTCCTACCATTTTCCTCCATGTGTGGAACCGAGACAATAATACACATTTCCTGCAGGTTAGGGCAGTTTCTATAATTGAGGCAAAAACCCTAGAGATTACTGGGCAAAAGCCTCATAGCAGTTGTATTTTCATTTTTATTGATACAATAAATAATGAGCTGTTATGTTTCTCTGCAGTGCATCACAGCCAATCAACTGAAACCGGAAATTGGGAACTCTTAAGTATCAAGCAGCACCCCACAATAACCAACAATAAGGCTGAAACGCTTCGATTTTTTTACCAAATTCCATGACATTCAGATAGCTGTCATAACTGTATGAGCAAGGAAAAATTTCAAGCATTTCCAAGGTTTGGAGATGAGCTGTTAGAAACTGTTTGACTGCATTCACACAGAAGGAATAACTTTTAATTTGTTTTGCATTGATTTCTAACTTCATCCTCTGTGATATACAGAACGTAGAAGCAGATTTTTCAAGGATTTCAAGTATCCAAAGAAACAAAGAGGTACCTAAGAGAATTTTTTGAAAATGCACAACAATATATACTCAGTTAATTCCCATTGATTTCATTACAGGTCCCTGAAAACAAAAGAGTTGGAACCAGCACAGTGTGACTGGCTGACCCTCTGCACATCTTCAACATACCACTATCAGGCTATCTACAGCACAGAGCACAATCTGATAAACAGTGCTTTTAGACAAACATTTCTTCTGCCCTTGTAGATCTTCATTCCAGCCCATCCCCAATTATACATCACAAGTTTAGTATTTTTCAATGTGTATTCCACCATTTCTACTCAATTTATTGCAAATCAAAGAACTGTATCCAAGCTGTGTAAGTCTGAAGTAAAAAAAAAAAAAAAAATCAGAAAATGTTATGAGGTGAATTTCAGAGACTTTTTAAATTGGATGTCTAACAATTCATTTACTTATATATTTTGTGCTACACATTTTGGTTTTGTTTTTAGCCCACCTCTTACAATGAAGCATTCCTTATATCCAAAAGGTTTGCAAAACTTCCTACAGATTGAAGGTATTAAGAATAGTAAAATATTAACAATCACTTTGTATTGGGTAAACGTGGTTAACGACATAATTCCTGACACACATCCTCAGACCAGATCTCTCTTACCACTTCTTTCTCCAGCAAAATCCATTTTAAGAATGTAACATAGGATTACATCTATTTGCTCTCAAAATACTTAACAAACAAAAGTGGTATTTTGAGAACTCCTAATATGTTAGCTATAACCTGCAAAAACAAAGAACATGTTGTACTATGATGGCCTTGTTATCTTCTTGCTAGTAATCTTTATGCTTAAAAAATAATAAATAAAACTCTGTAAAAGCAGTTTTAAGACTTTTATGATCTCTTCCCTGGGGGACTAAAGATCACCCTTAAGACCTTGCTAAACAAAAAATAAGACTACTTATCAAAGCAGCTTCGTAGAATCTTCAGGATACATTAAATCCTTCTAATAGTTTGGAAATCGTGCATTATAAAACAATTATCTCTGTAAAAATCCATGCTTACTAACCACATCCAACAATTCCATTTTTCAAAGTGCTAGAAAATCTACACTGTTGACAATTTTATCACCTGCTTTCTTGCTATGAAATAAACCCATTGTCTGTGCTAACTCCTCCAAATAATGGGTCCATCTGAACAGTACTTAGTAATAAAATAAAACAAATGTAATAGGCTAGCAATAACTTGGTGGGTATCTCCAGCTATGTGTCTTCCATACTATGATTCACCACAATCTACAGCTGGGAAATTGATGCAAATTCATCTAATCCGTTCTCTGATAGCCCTCAGAGAATCGTACCAAGCAGCTGTATTTTACCTCATTCCTCAGTGTGGGTGGCTGAGAGGAGAAGGGAGTGAAGAACTCTGCTCACACACCATTTACAGTTTGGTCAAAATTGCGTCCTCTGCATTGAGAATGATTTGGAGGATGGCATCTGGGCTAGTAAAATGTCTCACACAGTGAGGTTTCCCATTCTCACTACTAATACTGTACACAGTAAAAAAAGAAAAAAAAAAAACAGAAACACTCTCACTACTCTCAAACACTGTCTCATGTTTACTTCCTTTCACCCCAACTACTCTTGCACAGCTGCTTCTTCCAGTGCTGTGGTCTGTTTCTTTTCTGTTAGAGCCCATATCCTCTGCATCAGTTAGCATATTTTTACTTTCCTATTACTAGCGCGTATTTAGCCCTCCTTCTTTCAGACTTCTCTCACAAATCAGATCCTACAACTCTTAAATCATTTGTTGCTTGCATCTGAAATACCTCCGATTTGCTGACTTCTGTAACGTGGCTAGAAATAAACACAACATTTCAGAAGTAATCTTAGCACAGTTACAAGGAGAACAATTACTTCCTTGTTGCTGCCTTTTTTGCTGCCTTGCTGCACTATAAGCTCATACCTAATTTTTTCGTTTAAGACACACAAATCTTTTTCAGCATTACTATTTTCCGAGTGTCTTAGTCCCATTGATTATCTGTGTTTTGGATTGTTTCATCCAGCTTTACCAGTTTGTAATTTTACACTTGATTATTTCCTGCCTTGCAGTCTCCCCTTGATTCCTTTGATATTATGGCTCTATTCTCCCTGGCGCACCACTGGAAACTTTAACGAGTGTATTATACTTCACTTGTTCAAACTTCTAGAATAATGTATCCGTGTCTCCATCTTTCTAAAATGGCGTTATAGGCGCTCACTGTCCTGTGCATACCACACCCAGAACTAGCAAGCTTCCAGCAGGCAAAGGACTACTACAAGTACATTCCCTCTGGTCCGTTTTTTACCAGCCACCTCAGAATAACGCAAGAGACCAATGTTGCTACAGAACCTTTAGGCTAGGGTGAGGTAAAAGGTACTATAATGAAGGATATCTGCACAGCATATGCTGTCCTAGGAACTTTTTCTCATCTCTACAGAAGGAATTCTGATGATGATATCTGTGATTGTGACGTAATAGATATTCATCTTTTTCTGGCATTCAGCATATCTGCCTCTTTCTAGTAGCAAAATAAAACTATACTCTACAACATAATTCTCCTCACCTCTCAGCAACTCACTGCATTGGTATGTTTCTCTTTTTATAGTTACTTAACCTGTTTTAATTAATGAAACAACACTGATATCCAGGCTAACTGGAAGATTCAAACGAGATGCATGAAACATCCTATGAAGGAAGTCCCTGCACACACACAGCCTGAATTTCATGCCATTTCCAATAATCAATTCTTTTGGATTACTTGTTCTTCGTACTTTTGAAGATCTTTGCCCACACATTTAGTATCAGGACTTTTGCATATATCCAACATGAAGGGCAGGTGTGTGACTAAATCCCCTATGGTTTTTAAATAATCACGTTCTGCTCTATGTATTTCCCATCTATTTATTTATTTCTATTATGTATTGTTCTCTTGCTTGTCAAATCATTACAAGTTGACTTACAGCATCATAATTATCAAAATCAACTTCTCCTCCATAGGTATTAGTATCACACTAGTTCTTTTTCTGAAAGCAATCTTCTGTAAGTTGTCATATTCTAGAAGGACCAGAAACAACTATCAAAATCAAATAGCTACTTGAGAAGTAGTCCCACTGCCTCCACTGGAGTTAACTGCAGCATAAGACACCACATGTAGAATATAAATTTTCAAAATTAATTCTATTGGTTCAGAAATACGTATGTCTTGCTCATTTATTTTTTGAAATGCCAAGCAGATTACTCATGGATCTGCTTTTATACAAGGTCACCACAGTCTTACCTGCTTTTTCTAGACCTATTACTTCTGTTTTCTGCTCAGTCTCTTACAATTCTTATTAAGTAAAGTCTACAAAAACAATAATTTATGGACTTTTCCAGGGAATAACCATTTTCATCCTCTTCAATGATTCTTAAAGGACCTATTTTCTCTCCTGCATTTATTTCACTTGCTCTTCTCTTTATGTTCTTTATAACTTGATTCTCTTTCTATCAAGGACCATTCCACGATTTCACTGAAACAGAATTTGGAATTCTGATATAAGCCAAAATAGTCTTCTCAGATTTGGAAGGAAGACTGCATGAGAAACAGAAAGAAAGAGAGAAAGAGAGAAAGAGAGAAAGAAAGAGAAAGGAAGGGAGGAAGGGAGAAAGAAAGGAAGAAAGAAAAAGGAAAGGAAAGGGAAAAGGGAAAAGGGAAAAGGGAAAAGGGAAAGAGGGAGGGAGGGAGGGAGGGAGGGAGGAAGGAAGGAAGGAAGGAAGGAAGGAAGGAAGGAAGGAAGGAAGGAAGGAAGGAAGGAAGAATTCTGTGCTGATAAGACATAACAAATATCTTCACAGAAAGTCTTTTCCACAGAAGATGTTTGCAGAGGAGAAACCAATCTTATTTGAATCTTATGCACTTCCAAGAGAAGACAGTGTTTGAACAAAGAATGCCACAAATATCGGAATAATTAATAAAAATTAACAACAGAAGTCAATTCACATTGCATTGATACATAGTAGCATGTGTTACAGCTACTCCAAAAACTATTAATCTCCATAATGTTTCTTTGTGGTATTACATACAGGGCAAATTTGGAAATGACGTGAACTGACTTGCCAGGTTCCAAAACAAGCTAAAGGCAGAGCACATTCAGCATCCAAAGGTTCCTGCATACCAGTTCTCTGTTCACTCTTCTGGGTCTCAGTACACCTCAAATGTCAATATTACGTCCTGTGCAGGGGAACAGTGTGATGTCATTTCATCATTTAAGACTCATTCTAAAGCTCATTCAAACACAGTTTAAACAAGGCTCAGAATGCACATAGGAACTCCCACCCCAGGAGCTGGATTAGACTGTGGTTGATTGATGCAGAAGAACGGATAAACTCTACCCTATGATGGATTCACAGTTCCTCTCTCTCTGGGAATCAGTTATTCTTTCTTCTGTTCCTTTAAACTGCAGTCAGTAGCCTACGCTGCCCACTATGAAAAGACCCTTATGATAAGATGATACCAAGAGACGCTGTGACACTCCTGATTAAGAATTATATGGTAACCAAACTGAACAGAAAAGCTAATTTTCCTCCCCTTTCTCATCACTTACCTAAATTAATCTGAGTAATACAAATAAGCTTTATTAGCTTTAAAGTAGTTCGTTCTCATCGTCTCTCACTTTTTCAATTATGAAATCATATCCCTGTAGTTTATTAGGTTCACTATACATTTCCTTTACCAATCAGTCTTGTCCACTGTTACATACAAAGTTCACAAACAAGCAAAACAACCCAAAGAACATCTAGTCCTCTGCAGTCATAGTTAGCAACCCACCATTAGCAGAGAATGAGTAACTTTTTGCTGGAATAAGCCCTTCTTCTCTAAGCTCTTCTTTGAATCACTGATTTCTGAGTATTCCCTGTAGTTTTCAGTCATCGTGAAGTGATGCTGGAAAACTCATAGAACTGCCCAATCCAAACAAGAAAGACTGAACTTTCTCCACTTTGACTGGAAAGAATGTGCGCCTACTTTGTAAGGACGAAGTATTGGTTGACTAATAGAACATGATTTTACAAAATCTTTTTTTTTTCCCCCCTTAAATATGTCAAGAATGAGTCTCAGGACACAACCCAGCCAGGTGTCACTGTGCCTACCAGCATGGTGGGCTGAGGAACAGAAAGTTTACAACAAAATGTTCTCTGCAATCCATTCATTATAATTAGCAATATCAAACAGGGAAAAATAATTTAAAAGCTCCTACTGAGCATCTAAGAGATCTTAAGCACAGAGAGGGGGTGAACACAAAGATGAAGTGTTTGGTTGTAAGAGTCACACTTCTTCTTTTAAAACATATGTAGGTCACTCCAAAAGTAATGCCTCCTATTTATTTACATGGAAACTACAAAAGCTATAAAGAGCACAATAACACTGCTTTATAGAGCAAATTCTCAGCTACAAAACACTCCTTTGCAACATAGACACCACCATTAGCTATGCATTTTTTTGCCAGCAATGGGAAAGAGCCAGTGTCGATGAATGTGAGTGGGTGCACTTTGTGCCTCACGGAGGACTTTAATTCCACACCTTTGCTTCATACACACTTCCGTGTCAGACACCATTTTGTCAGACTGCCCCTCTACCACCATCTGTCACATGGCAACAACATGTAACCAAATACTGGCAGAAGGTTCAACCTCTACTGCTGCTCCACCAACATCTGCCTGAGGTTGTGGGCCAACATAATAAAACCAGAGGTGTTACTTTTAGAGCAGCCCTCAAACATATGTAATTTTACATATATATACAACATTTTAAGTACATTTTAGAGAGTTTACTTGTTTTTCTTCTTCCCTTCTTTTCTGGTCTATGTGTTTCTACTATTCAGTATACAAATTTAGACATCACATAGAAGTTATATAAAAATTCTTGATTTAGGTTTTTTAAATCTTCAGATGTACACACATGTGGAGACTACACATTTGAAAAATACTTTCCCTAAATAAATTTAATTACATGAAGCAGTAGTGAAAATCCCATGCAACTTCTAGTGTAAGGAAAAACTGCTGAGAGTTCATTTGTACTCTACAGGGTACAAGCAAGCAGAAGGTACTTTCTAACAAGACTAGTCCATCTGAAAGAAATCCAATCTTTCTTACAGTATCTTTAACATTTCTACAAGTTGCACTTAAGTATTTTTAATAAAGCTCATCTCAGTATGTTTTGGTTTTACATTTCTGTTATTCAAATACCGCATACTGTCTTGCAGCTTGAGGTTCAAAGGCACTTTTGAAGGGTGTAGTAGAGAGATGTTATGATGACACTACGCTGCAACAGGAGTTATACCTGGTCATGGGCTGCTTTCTTGAGTAGTTCATATACTACATCATAGGCATGCTCACAGCTATTAATATTAGTACTGGCTGTGATATGAAAGCTTTGTTTCTTTCATCAATATCATGTGTTAATTGGTATGCATGTTTATGTCATTCTTAAAAATGCAAGGTACTTTCTTCCTTCCATCCAGGCTTTATATTAAAGCAAAATTAAAAACTTTGGTACTCTCCCAGTTGTCTCATCTTTCAACTCCATTTTATACAACTTTATCATGACACCATGTTTTCCCATTTTACTTAGGAATCAGATTATAAAAATACAGAAATCCCTACAGTGGAGGTTCAAACTCACCTCAGGCCCATACAAATCAAGATAATGTTATCACATAAGCTGTTGATTGTGTGAAAAGATTAAAGGATATGGAAATCACAGGCACCCTAATCAATCAAAATATCACCTTCAAAGGAGAAAAACTGGGATTAGGATGTCCCATGGAACAGAACTGGGGATGCAGTTATACCTTTTAGAAATTCAGTGACTAAATGAGAATTCCTGAGAATTGTATAAACAACATCCTTTGGTAAACATTATTCTACTAAAACATTAATCATCAGCCTGATTCTCCTGATTTCAGCACATAATTATCTAAAGAAGCTGGCTAGAATATTGACTGGTTAGCAAGAGTTTCATAAGATCTTCATCATCAAATTGCATTTAACTCCACAGATTATTTTCAGTGATCATGGGTTGACTTGCTCAGAAGACTAAGCAGCCAAGAAGTCTCACTTCCAGAACACATTTTGGTTTAAGTCTTTGTGTACAAGTTTATTAATCTTTCATCATGGCTATTATTCACTTCAGTGACAAGCAGAACTGTCTTCCTTGAAACTACCAGACTTAGGCTTAGTACCAGAGGTCAGCTTCTGCATGGTGTAAGCTTTATAAAATGTGACTAATGTACTAGAATTAACTGTGAGAATTTCTCAAAAGAAACAGTAATTTCGGTTAGGTTTTTCATCTTTTGCTTAAGCACTGATGGAAAGAAGCACTCTCTTACAGTAGCACAGTAAGATACCCATGAAAATAAACTGGAAAACACACAGCAGCTAACATCTTTGTAAACTCCTAGCCATCCTTGTGACTGCAAGGGTTGCATTAATTTTAGATTGGCACAGATTAGTAGAATTTTACATGGAAACATGTTCTGCTTCAGTAACACGTGAACTTCCAACAATATATGGGGATAAGCAGAACAGTAGCTTTTAAATGTCATCGTTATTCAACGTATTCGCTCTCCATGTATTTTCTGAGTCATATCTATCTGCTTGCCTTATTGACTAATTTTTTTTTGCTGCCATTAGCACTAAAAAGAGTCAATGCAGCTACGAAAGAAGGAACTAGTCTCTGCTCTGCAGACATATCATCAACAAAATAGTCAGATAAGTACAATTTGCAAAATGTTTATTACTAAGGATGACGTGAGGCAAAAAGGACACTGCTTTATTTTTAAACCCCAGGTTAAGTTAGTATTATATGCAATTAATAAAAATATCATATTTTTATGCAACTAAATTTGACCTCTAAAGCCACACCAAGACAGAAAACATGGGACCCTTTAATGTCATTTTTACAGTCATTTATCTGACTATAACCACACTTTACAGCGTTAAGGTCAACCGGTCACGAAGCATGAGCTACACTTCTGACTAGCATGCACCACATTTGACTTGAGAGTAAATAAGGGACTGACACTCCATTAACCTTCACAAGTACAATTATTTATCAAAACAGTTCAAAAGAGTACCCGACAGAGAACTGATAATTCTGGTAGTGCAAAATGAAACTGTAAGACCACAAACTGATCTTTTGCCAGTGAGGAAGAGCTATTTCCTACAATTCCTGGGGCAAGTCTTCAAGTCAAGTTTTCTAACACAGCTATTCATTTTAAAGGACTGTCCCTTAATTCAAGTTGGTTTTGACAAAATGTCAGAGTTTTTTTGCCTTTTTCTTAATTTTCATCTTCTTTCCTGAAAATAATATATGCTAATATCTTCTATTTATAGGCAGCTTCAAAGTCTTCCCTCAGAAACACATACAGAAATTCAGAAGAGTTCTGACACACACGGTCATACGTACTATTTTGTGCTTTCTGCTTCAGCTTGATGACTGTAACTGTTCAAGATATTCCTGTTTGGTGAGTTGACTATAAAATTCCTATCATCACATAAATTTGACTTGTTTTACTACAGACCTTAACTGGTTTATATCCATGTGGTCTTCAAATTTTGTTAATTCTGAAAAACTTCTATATCCTTATGTTGTGAAATTTTATCTGACTGAGGCATGAGGTTGAGCTGTTTATCAGCAGCTGTCATCTGCCATCAATTACTTTGACTCTTCGCAATAGCTCTCCACACTTCCAAAAAAAAAGGGAGTTTGCCCAAATTCCATCACCAAAAACAGTCAGGAGGAAAAATAAAAAGAACAGGCAAAGCACAACCAGTGATTTGACTATTTTCCATGAAATATACTCCATTTGTTTCAAGTTCAGGTGTTCAACTGTTATCCTACCGTGGGGGGAGAAGTGGGGAATACATGTCTGAAAGTCTGATTTAGCTACTGCAGAGGTGGAAGGGGCTTAGCAGCACATCACAAGATGTGCACACATTACACAACCAAGTCCTGCTTACTCATGCCTCTAGTAAATATGCCCTGCATGAAGATTCATTTGTGATCAACTGGAAATTTCATCCATCTGCCATCTTGTCTCATATGCTTGTTTTCCTTTGGCAGTTAAGCATACTCCGTTTTTCCACAGCAACCCAGACTTATCTCCAGCCTCTCTCAAGTGCAGATGGGAAGCACTGACCAACTATTCACCACTCCAGTTGTAGTTACCATAGCAGATCTCCAGAAAAGCTGTGGTGGGTGGGCATCAAACAAACTATCTTCCTAGTTGTGCTCTTCCTTTAGTTCAGTACTTATTTCACAGCTTTGTAAAACATAACAAGTTCCATGAGCATAAACAGCTATTATTTCAAGATGGCTCAAACGCATATGTCACAAGACAAAATCTCAAAATGTAAAAATAGAGAGATATGGCAGAAGAAATTGCCTGAAGGGGAACGTGGCTTTCCCTCTAGCAAGTAGCCCAAAACACAGTGAAAAGAGAACTGCTGACTGATATTAAAGTCAATTTCTACTAAGCGTCTTCTAATAAAGTGGGAAGATTGACTTGATAATTCCATTTAGTAGGGGATTTATTAAATCCATAAAATATAGAAAAGCACAACCCTCATTATAACTGTTACCTCCTTATTTCAGCTTGTACAAACACTGAATTTCTTAAAGATCATAAAAGGAAATGGATTTTGATTTTTAAATCTGTTGCACACTTTATCTTGTTCATATGAAAACAATTATGTTCAGAGCAGTAAGTACTTTTTAAATGTGACTCAGATAATTGATATCATGAGGTCTGATGTTTATTTTTTCCCCATTGACTTACAGATCAAATGTCTTAAATTTAAAAGATTTCCTCCCTGCTGATTCCTTGTCTTGGAAACTCACTCTAGGACTTGAGAATCAACAGTCCCTGTTCCTCCCTGTACGAAAAGCTCCAGCAGTCAGCCTTCACTGGCAGTTCTTTTGATATGCAAGAGGCTCTATAATCCTTTTTGCTATTCTGCAGCTATGCAGTCATAGCTCTGCAAAGCTGAGAAGCCCTAGAACATGGCTTCTGCCAGTGAACTAAGCAAAAGAGAGTGACGCACAAAGCCTTCCTTCCATTACAAAATGTAACCACAGCTGAGTGGTTACTGGAGACAGGGCAGTACCAGAGAGGATTTAACTGCAAGTTAATTGAACAAGACTAGTCAGCACCATTTATTAAGCAGTGACTGAGCCATCTTGAGTCTGTTTTTACTTGGAATTTGTACTGGACTTTTCCAGTAGCATCTCAGATGCACCTGCTGCAGACAGATGTCATTGCCATTAATGTAAAATTATCTGTTCTTAGGGTTTCTGCTACCACTAGTGCCATAGAAGCAACAAAATAGCAGAAGTTTTGAAGAAAAATATAGTGGAGATGACTTCTACATACCAAAAGAAAAGCTTCAGAAGAGGGGATGTGATTTCAGTCTTCAAACACAAAATATTTGCTACAAAGAGGAACACATTTATTCTTGCCACAATGACACGAACAAGAATTAATGAGCTAAAACTGAAGCGGAAAATATTTGAGTTACACATCAGAAATAACCTCTGAATGGTAAAGATGGTAAAACCCTGGACAGATAGTAGTAACTCTCCTACACCGAGTAACTTAAGGAAAACAGACAACTACCTGGTAGAAATGATGTTAGTGCAGCTGATTCCTGGATTGAAGGTGAGATTGGATGACTTCTTGCAGTCCCTTCTCAGCCCTGCAATTCTATAAAATGTAGGGCTCATATATGTTGAAAAACAGATTGACTCAACAGGGGCTATATAGATCTGTAAGGGACTTATTCACTAAGCTGGATCAGGTTTTTTTTTGGTCATGTTTTGCTTTGGATTCTATTTTTATTTTTTTTTAAATAAATCAATAGGCTTGGGCCATTTTCCAGAGATGTGATTTGGTAAGTTTCAAGCCAAACCTCTCAAGCTTTACTCATGAGATAAGTGCTAAACAATGAGCCAAATTCATCAAAGCTTTAAAGACTCACTTAAAAGAAAAAGAAACTGATTCAGCCAACTCATTTAAAGCCAAATCAGGCAGTTGAAAATCTATTCCTGAGATTTGGAAAAATCTGCCCTGAAAATATGTATTTTAAAAACATATTTCAAGAGTCTTTTTGCAGGATACTTCTGGGACGCAGGCAACCCCCCGTCAAGAATCATTTTTTTTCTCTCTCAAGAGCAGAATATTTCTCATTTCTACAGGAGATAGTTAATATATACATACATTTATATTTAAACATTATTATATAAGGTTTTTTAATATGTAAAGGTAAGATAAAAAATTAAAAAAATATTGCATCATCTATCAAAAGTTTGGTAACTAAACTAGTGTTTTTGCTTTTCAAAAAGATTAATAATTAATTTTTTTTTACTATAAAGAAAAGAAGTACTGGTAAGGCTGCACACCAACATAACAATGTTACTGCACAAAGCTAAAAACAGTTTCCTGCTCTCAAACAGGTTTAAGAGTCCTAGCACACAGATCCACAGTACTGCTTAACATTTCCCCTTAGAGTACATACAAGGGGAAGGTCAATTCCCAAGTCTAACCATCTCTTGGTATCGCACCAGTAAGGATAATAACTGGGCCAAATAAGCTCTCTTTTGTGTGTACCCTCCAAAACCCACACTGGAATGACTAAAATGTTTCAAAAAAGGAATCAAATAAATTTGGTTACGAGAGGGAAGGACGTAGGCCTGGTGTTATCTGACCAGAATGGCCACTGGGTGGACTGCAAATGGGGTAGTGCATACTGTCTAGCTCTGCACAGTGAGGCAGTTTCTAGCATCCCACATTGGATACTGAGCTGGAGAAAACCTGGGCTGAAAATAGTGCTGGGAATAGTGTTGTGCTGAGAATGTAAAGGTTCCTACGCAAAAGCAGAGAAGAGGTCTCCATATTCTTCTTCCCACACATCCTGTAAATGCACCAGTAAATTCAGCTTTCAGCTGGTGGAAGTTGTTGGTATCACAGTAATGATTTAGCCCTGTAGATGGTTAGGTGGCTGCCTCTCTAGCCCAATATCAGGCATTTACCATAAATGTATATGCCAAAACAGTGAGAGAACATTCAAAAGCTTGCCATGCCTTCTCTTCCTGTTTCGTTCTTTTCAAGGAAGCTGATCCTTCCAAGAACATGTGACTTTGAACTGGAAAACCTGAAAGATCAGTGAGCCCACCTGCTAATGAGCAACTTGCTACTGAAATGAGCTCATTAGCTTTCATTTTTGCTGGCTGTTGATTGATTGATGAGCCACTTACGTGGCCTCTGTAAGCTGTACATAAATTACCAAATGCATCGATTTCTAAAAATAATAAATCAGGAAGTCAGTCTGTAACGTATCTCTATTACAAGTGCTTAGCTCAACGGCCTTCAAAATTCATCCAAAGAAAACAATGATAACATCAGTGCTCACAGATAAACTGCATCTCAAATGGCAAATATTCTGCTGCAAAATAAGTTCCTCTGGCATCTCCGTGAAGTGAATAAAAGCTTGCCTCTGAAAATGTTACATACAAAATGTACAATACAAAATGCACAGAATTTTGCATGAATCTGTGTAGGTGGCAGCTCAAGAAATTCGCAGTAAGAAACAACTGTCTACAGCAAGTAAAAATCCAAGCTAGATGATCTTAAAGCCCTTTTCCATCTCAGATCATTACACTTACACAACCTTCTTCAGCGGACTGAAGCAATGGAAGTCCTATGGCAGCCCAGAATCAGCGCTGAGTTTTTGAAGTAAAAGCATCTTCTCTTATCACCTAGAACCTCAACAACAGGGGAACAGAATGCACCAAATACTAGAAGATCAAGCAAAGGAAGAGATAGAGAAGGAGTCCTTACCTCAAAGATGCAGCCATAACACTACAATTTTCAGTATATATGACTACCTCCAGTGTAACACTGACAACCTAACTTTACCTGGCCTCCCAGCTGCTTATAAAAATTACAGCAGAAATTAGCCTGCAAATTTCCAAACACTTTATGCAGCTCTGAAAGTAATGCCTCCTATTTATTTCCATGGAAACTACAACAGGTACAAAGAGCACAATAACACTATTTGATAGAGCAAATTCTCAGCTACAACACACTCTCTTGCAATACATTCACTATCATTAGCTATGCATCTTCGCCAGTGATGAACAAGAGCCAGTATGCTGTGCTTGTAAAAAATCTGCATGGCTGTCTGGAATTTGGCTTGTCTTTCACAGCCCTGTTGCCATGCTGAACTGTACCATCCACCACCTCACCGTGCTCACACATGCACGGTTTAGTCTCCATCAACATTCAGCAAGCGTCAATGAATGTCAGTGAGTGCCATTTTTTTCTGCATGGAGGAATTAAATGACACACTTTTTCTTCATATATACTTCCATGTCAGACGCCATTTTGTCAGACTGCCTCTCTGCTGCCATCCGTCACATGGTAACAAAATTTAGTGGAATATTGGTGAGAATGTTCAACCTCTACTGCCATACCACCAACAGCCGCCTGTGGTGCTGTGGGCCAACAGAATAAAATAGGAGACATTACTTTTGGAGCAGTCCTTGTGTAATGCTGATTGGCAACAATTTGCCTAAGGTCATGGGGGCCTCGATCCAAACCCTTTAATAGACAAAGCAGTCTTTATATTGACTTCTAAGAGCTTTGGATTGGACCCATAATGAATCACTGCACAGTAAAGAGAGAAGTTAGGAACAGAAAACCCGATCAAAGGAGGAGATGATACTTTCTTCTTCATCGCCTCTGTTTACTGAAAAGGACATGAGATTTACTCCTCCTGCTTTTCTGTATCACACTGCCAGCCCAATGAAAGGCCTGCGGCCCTTTTCTTGCTTAGCAGTATTTCTAGGAGAATTGTTTAATTCTAAAAGTCCTCTGACACAGTCTGAAACAGGAGCCTAACTACATTTCAGAGCTATCCTCATCACATCAACCCTCAGGCGGGAGGGCAGGTACCTGGACAGCTACCCCTGGCGAGCCACCTCTGGGTGCACCAGGTGAGGAAGGTGCTGGAAGAGCCAGCTTGTTCCTAAATAACTGCACGTGTAGGGCTGAGTGCAATAACAATAAGGAGTTAAAATGTGCAGACCAGAGAACACTGCTTAATCCCAGTTTACTGAAAGGACATGTCATTTTTAGAAAGTTGTCCAAACAACCGTCTTCATATCCTACACCAAAGTGGCTATTAATCAAACAACAAAGGCCCAATTAACACATAGCTGTTGTCACCTTGATGTTAAAAGCCTTTCCCTTCCCCCCTTCTTTCTTTCTTTTTGTCTTTAATGTTACAACCTAACCCAAAAACGCCTGAGGGCCCTACAGGGAAAAAAAAAAAAAAAAGACAAGATAAAGGGAGGGAAAAAGGAAGAGAGGGAGGGAGGGGGAGAAAGTGGGGAGGAGAGGCAGAGGGAGAGAGTCTTAAATACCATCTCTCCTCTAGGCAGCAATTTCCACAGATGAAGAGGTCACCACTGTTTAACAGTGTGCTGCCACGTTAATTTAGTATGACAAGATAAAGCAGTAATCTCTGCTCGAAGAGGCTGTAAACCGCCTGCTATCCAGGGACATGCTCGAGTCGATTTGCACTGTATATCACTTTATACAATTGCCGTGACAAAGCCCCCTGAGTTGCCGCATGTAAATCTGCCTCCCCGCTCCGCTGCCAGTCAGGCCCGTAAGCTGCACCAACCTCGCCCGGCGGGCCCGGCACCCCCTCCCCCAGGAGGAGATGTTTAGGACTTTGATAATCCATTGATCCCACTTCCATATCGGCTTGTATTTTTCAATCTGTCGTGTTAAGTTGTCAGAGAGGGCGATTAAACCGATGTTTCATGTTCCGAGATTTGCGTTCCTGGGAATGATAGTTTTCAAAGCCTTTCTTGCTAGGTTCTGCTTAAAGATTATCCCTAAGAAAGCTGATGTGAATATTATTACTGGCATAAACCTGGTAATAAAACCATAAAGTGTTTTAGGTAAAGACATTTTAGAGATATTCAGGGTTATAAACATAAGAGTTTAAAGCTGGATAGAATTTGGAGTGCTTAAAAAAAAAAAAAAAAAAAGAAAGAAAGAAAAAAAAAAGCCCTGTCAGGCTCTGGAGTTTTCTCTGCATGAAGCAAAACAACATATGTAAAAGGGAAGAGGGAACCCGCGTGCCTGTGTAAAATAAATATGATTACAGTCTGACGGAGGAGGGCAGAGGAGAACGCCGACCTGTGTGGCTCGGCAGGAAGGAGACGACAAGATGACGGAGCGTGTGTAGCATGGTCAGGTGCTGCCTTGGACAGAGCCCAGCCACGGCCATCGGGCACCTACATGTCCGCCCGCACCCCCAGCACCCCGCACAGCTGAAAACACCGCATGCTTGTTGGGGAAATAGAAGGGATTTTTTACAATATGCTGCAACTCTCATATGCCATACTGCATCTCTAGAAGATGCAAGTTTTAAGTTACGTCTCCACTCTATTTCGCATTTAATTTGCGTCGTTTTCCCGTGGCCTGCAGGCATGATACGAGTTGCAGCACACAATATACCAAATTCGGTGCCAAAATGGGAAACCGCACACATGTATTCATATCCACTTTCTGGATTAAACACATAAGACAACACAAATAGAATTAAGTCAAGCAGACAGATTTCTGCAAAATAAGGCTGAGACTTAACTACAGTTTCTTAACTACTATGTTGCTAGGTCTATCAAGTAAGCCTTTGCAGGGCATTTGGACTTCCAGCACTGCTATACAAATGGCTGATCCAGGCTAAATCAAGTCTTTCAAACACAACAGGTTAGATACACTGTTCTCTTTTGTGAATTAAATTTAAAAATAAAATTTGACACGCATTGCAGTTTACAGTAAGAATGACACATGCCTTATTAATCACATCAATTTCTAATAGCAACTGAGAAGTAATTTACTAATTTACTAATTTCAAAATAGGGAAAACCACTGGAATCCATGTCATTTTTCAATATTGAGAAAATCTTTTCAAAATAGCCTTTTAAAGGCACACTGGATTTCTTTGGTTCTCTAACCAATATGTTTCAAACTGTACATATAAATGTAAAATTTATTATTTGAACTTAACATTGCCGACTGGATATACATCTAACGGTTTGTTTGTAGGGTATATCTTCCTCTTAAAATCCCACTAAATACCATCAGCCCTGGTTAAAAAAAGAAGTTTGCTAGACAATTCACAAAAAAAAGAAATACAAGGTGAGCTTGAACACAGTTACTTCTACAAAAATACGAAAGAATATTTACACAGTACCGTGTGTTATTCCTTTAAATCTACCATGTACTGTGAATGGAATTACTATCACCTAATTTTAGTCCCAAATTAGACATCTAGTCTAAACTAGTCATCAAGGCTCCCTCTATAGTCAATGGACAAGTACTTTCAGAGGGCAACTCATCTTTCTTGTCTTAGATGCTTATTTAAAGATTGGAAAGGTTGTTCTAGGAGGGTGGTTATCTTTTTCCACGAACTGTGAAAAGAGCCCAAACACCTAACGTTTGTGTGCCTAAACTGCGGTGAGATGAACACCAATCTCAAATCTACAGCAGTCACAATTCTCCTTGAGTTTGGAAACACTAACAGACCAATGGCTGAAGGACAAGTTTAATTTCGATTGTACTACTGTGTACAGACAAGAGAATTGAACTGCTAACAACAAAGACAACAACTGAGAAACTGGGAATACAGTCTAATTTTAGCCAGTTAAAAAAAAAATATACAATTTTTGATAATATTTATAAAATTACAAGTGTGGAGACCAACAACTGTTTGTGGTATTTTGCATAACAAAATAAAGATACAGGCCCTAATTATAAAGTGAGATTTCGGTCAAATTAGTTTATCCACATGGAAAACCAGCAAATTCACTGTGGCTCTGTGTCAATATATTACCCAATACTCATGTTGACAACTTCAAAACTGAAGCTATACTCTCTGTCCAAAAGCTAAGTTTACACTGGCCACAAGCAAACAGGAAAAGTACATCATCTACCACAGAAGTATTCTTTGCAGGATTGAATCACTCTGTTTTCAGTTCTGTTTGTAGATGTATAAAATCCTGAAAACTGTTTCCCAACAGAATTTATCAAATTGGTTTAAAAAAGATTAAAAACTACTGTGAATGATCAATCTGCTCTCCTTCCCTCTCTACTTGCATTGCTGTCTGTGTCAAGAAAATATAAACTTAAGAATAAAAAAAGTATTTGTAAATTTTAAATTCATACAGTTAAAGAGTATACCATGGAATTGTACTCTGACTCAGGACATAAACTCAAAAGAGATGAGGGCTTTGAGCTCTGAGATGCAGAATGTTTGATATTCCCAGAAGAAGTAAGCTTTGTATAACAAACACTTATTTACAAAGAAGTTAGTTCTCTTGCCAGGCAATTACTTCTCACTCAAGCCTTTTCTGGTTGAAGCTATCTAACTACAGATGTCTCAACTATAGGTATCAACAGCTGAGCTTATCACTCTAAGCTCCAGCTGCAACCTATGAGGAAAAATAGGCACTCTCAGGCTGTGATTTCTCTGACCTACTTAGAAACTCTGCTAGAGTAAAATGAAACATACTTTGCTATTTCGTGTTTACTTCAATTAACCATAAAGTTAAGCCTAAAGTTGCTATCTTACCTCTAGGAATACCCTTTGTAAGCATTTAGTGAAATCGGTCCTCATCGTCAACTCCTACACCCAAAAAGTGATGCTGTGATTGACACAGCATTGCATTGTTAGTGACCATCTTAATGCTAACTTCCTTCTCACATAAGAAAAAGGAGAAATGTTTTTTCACTGTTCCAAGAGACCTTAATGAACAGAAATTTACTATTAAGACTGCTGACAGATGGAAGGGAAGGGAAGGGAAGGGAAGGGCCTGAAAATGTTACAGGAAAATAACACTCTCTCCAAACAAGTCTTATATCCACTGAGCTATACGTTTTTATCTGGTTGTTTTTTTGGACACCCAAAGATTTTACAAAGCCAGATGCTAATCTCAGAGAATGTTATTGTCTTTGAACACAGAAGGATCCAAACCTGAGCAGCTTTCCTGATTATGACATAAGCAGTGTAAAATGAAAAGAATCATAGAAAGAAGGAAGCTTAACTTATGGTTTCAGAGATGAAACTCACACTGTAAATTCAAAATTCAATCTGAAAATCAACACAGAAGGCCTGAAGCACAGATATTTTGTATTACTACTGGCTAGCAACATTAACAAGCAATGTAAGCCTCCACTTTTGATATGACTTAGTGTATAGATAGACACACAATCTATCAGAGTAATTCAGACTCAAGATGTCAGAAGGATTTTACCTTTTGCTGTAATATTTCTTATTTTCTGTCATCAAACTCCAATCCTACAAAAAGCTATGTGAAGGAGTTACAGGCGGTGACCTCTCCTTCCCTCCCTCTTGCTACCATCAGCATTAGGTTCCAATCAACCAGATTATTTTGCAGGAACAGGGTCATAAGCTAAGCATTCTGGGGCAGGAATGTTTCTTTCTTCTGTCTCTATAAAAATAAATCATGCTCTGGACACAATATAAATAAAGATAATAACAGTCTGATGTTAGATTTTATTGGTCTATGTTTTGGACAATCTATATAATTTGCTTGTACAATCTACAAAAAGTTAATCTTTATAGCCTTTTTTTTCTTTGGTGTGGACTCAATTTAAAAGCATAAAAAAGGATGTTGAAGCAAACTATTTCCATACATAATTACAGTATTGCTTACGGTGCTCTGGCAAACATTATCTTTAGTTAAAATGGGCACAATCTCCATTCAGTTATGTCTATTGTTTTATCTAGTGATGATAAACTCACAGGATTAACTGAGTCTACTTCTCCTTCGCAAAGGGCAAAAATGTGTTATTTAGTCACACAGCTCTACATGGACTAGAAAAAGAAATAAAGAACTTAACAGTATTAAAGTGAATCTGCAAATGAGGCTGGCCAAGCTATCCACTATTTTGCTACACAAAAATATACAGGATTCTTTTTTACTGAAAAGGGTTTTTTCCTCCATTTAATTGTCTTGGAACACTTTGGAATGTTGTTGTTTCAATAACATCATAGTTTGTCAGTCTTCCCACAGGTAGGTTCCTGTACATGCCTCTGCAGATACCCTACCTATGTTAGATGCCCACACTTGAGCAACTCCTTGCTGAAATTCGTAGTTTCAGTTTTTCCACAGGCTCTTCTATAGCTGTGCATCTCTAAAGAAAATTAACAAACCCACTTATTCCAAGATGATAGCGGGGAAGAAAGAAATATTTCACTGATATACTCAAGACAAGAGGAAGTAGTTAGCACCATGAAAGAAAAAAAAAACATGACTGGATGATATAACACAAAACACTAGCAACTGCCTGCAACCACATTTTCATTACCATTCCAACCATCACTATTTCTGGTGATACTACAGAAGTTTTAGCAACGGCAAGAAAACTCAGAGAAAGAAGGCTGACCTTGGCACAGCCTAATCCAACTTAATTTGTATAACATAAAAAGATGTACCTAAACAGACAAGGCAAAAAACACAACGGAGCTTTACACTCAGCCATTAAAAGGACAGAAAATAAATACTTCAAAATGTCACTGCAGTGGGTAACATCCTAACTATGGACACAAACATCTGACAGTGAGAAAAGGGGATGTAAAACATGATTGTATTTAGTGTAGCAGAAGAATCTGGCACATCTAGGAGCCGGAGCTGATAATTACAGATATTCCTTGCAAACCTGATGGTCAAGAAACCAATGTTTCACAATGCATTTCAGTTTTGGTGTATTTCCACTGAAAGTATGCTGCATATCAAAAACCAACCATAGTTTATTGATATTCTGTCCAAGTAAACAGCACGATACTTTCTTTTACTATGCAATATCTTCATATGAACTACTTACTAAAAGACTTTAAATTGATTAAATAATAAAAATGACTATATTAAATAATGAATACAGGCAGAGGAAAGAAATGAACAAGGGAGAAAAAGGTTTTCAGAGGACCACTGCTATCACATAAAAAGTGATACAGTAATAATGTTCTTATAAAGCTGGAACTAGAGGAGAAGGCTCTCTCATCTGCAGTGAAAAGAAAGAGAGAATGCCATACCAGGTGGTAGGAGGAAGCAAGGTGGACACGAAAAGTGTATGGATCAGAACAGAAAGCACAACTATGTTCTGGAAGTTCCATAATGAACAGGCAACTACTCAAGTAAAAATGATTCAAGGTGGTATACAGAAGTAGAACTATGCACTGTGCAGTATATCATCAAGTTAGATTCCCATGTGCCTTGTGACACGTGCCAGATAAGGGCATGTAAGCCTGTTGCATTGTTGTCTATATTCTGATAGCAGTCACACTGCCAGCCCAAGGCCATAAACTCTTGAAAGTACAGAAGCTTGGCCAAAATCCCTCAGTGAAAGAGAAACATGAGAACTAAGTTTCTGTTGCCTTCTCTTTCCAGAACCATGAAGAACTGGGTGTTTTACTGGCAGTAGAGTCTTTGGCTCACTGCAATACTGCAAAGATTCATTATAATTAGAGAAAAAAAAACCACAAACCTTCAGAATAAATTTGAGTAGAGTGCAAGATGTGATGGATCTGGACTGGAGAAACTACACAAAATCCACATTTGGATAGAGATACCACAGAAGCTACCTAGGCTATATCACCACTAGTGATTGATTGTTGTAAGCAAAAACTGAATCAAGAAGTAGAAACACTTAAATATAAGTCTCTCTACATTGCTGCTATAAACTAATCTTGCTGTCCTGCTGGGGTTTTCTCCATATCCTTGCCTTCATCTTCAGCAGTGTTCAAAACAAAATTTTGTTCCAGATCTGTGGTATCTTTTCCTTCCCTCTGGAAGATCTCGTTTCTTCTCATCATTGCCCCAGTATGCTGGGTACTGGCTGCTAAGTACTACTGCAGGCATGCTACAATTCTGAGCCATGAAAGCCTGCATGTGCCACCAGGCTGGCCAGGCAGAGCTTATGCCACTCCACTATTTTCAGTAAAAATGTACAATCTCAGTGAAACTACCTATTAAATTTCAGTGAGTGTGTGTAATCCCAAGCTGAGCAGTCTTCTAAAAGCAGTCTGAATTGAGATACTAATTAGGAATGAAGCCACTGTGTCCTCTGTAGAAAACTGAGGGAGATTACTTAGAAAGACAACCAAGTTTTTTTTCATTTAAGACTTAAGTATTTTTTTGCTCATGCACTTGATAGTTCTTTTCCCTTCATCATAAGAGAGACCATCTGGTTCAAATATTCGTAAGGACCGTGGGATTTGTGTTTTTACCTTTTTTTTTTCCTGTGCAATTTTTTCATCTATACAATTGCATTAGATTTTGCTAGTATTTATGCAAGAAGCTTAAATGAAGATATTTTCCAGTATGAAGTCAATGAATTGATTCCTAGGCATATAATCACTTGCAAACAATGGATACATACAGTTCCCAGCACTTCTATAAAACAAAGGTGTTTACTTTTCTGTTGATTATTTTCTGCTTAACTGCATTCAAATGAATCCATTAAAAATGTGACTGCTTCACAGTAAGATGATCTTCAGCAAAAACAAACAACTGCTGTTTCCACTTCTCTTCATGGCCTTTAAAAACTACAGTCATCCGCACCCTGTATTTCAGGCAATTTATAAATGATAAGTCTGGTCTTGATTTGTTCATTTATTGTTTTAAATGCTGTTCTAACTCTCCAGCTTAGGAAAAAGAAATGTTTTCCTACTTTATTACTTATTTATTATCCCCTGACCAACCTTTGGACCTTTCAGAGTCTGATCAAAACACAAACAGGCCACCTCAAACTTCAGCCGGCCATTCTGCTCATTTATTTCAGTTGGAATAAATATCCATTCTGGTTTTCCAGGGCCATATGTAAGTGAAATTCACTGTATTCACAGCCTGGTAGAACAACTATGGGAAGTTCCATAAATACTGCTCCTGAATTGTGCTCTGGCTTTAATCTCTGTATCATCTGAAGGATGAAAATATTTTATTTGGTTTAAATGCCCTATATAAGACCTGTACAACAAGGAATTTACAAGAGCTTGTTAAATACTGTAAGTATTACTTTTACACATAAATGGGACAATGTTGGAAAGAACAAAATTACAGTAAGAAGGACAAACAAGTTATAGTAACTTAAATTTAAGTCATAATAACTTAAACGAAAGATACATCATCACTCTGATACTAGAAGTGCCAATGCTTTTTCTTGCTCTGTCACAACTGGTTCTCAAGGATAGTGCCCAGTTTTCTGTGCACAAAATAATGCAAAAGGCAGCTTCAGCGGCTGTTTGATGGGTTCTGGCTGATTTTTCTTTACTTGTTCCCTTTCCTAATAACTAGCACAGTCGTCCTCTGCAATGGTGCAAGTGTAAAGATTGAAAAGATCAAATTCTGATACAAGCCTGAAATTATATCTGTAGAAACTGCTTTCATGCACTACTTTTGTGATGACACTTAAAATGCAATGTTTCTAACAATGCAATTTCATCATCTTATAAATATCAATTTACCATTAAGAGAGGAAGGAAAGAACATCGAAAACAGACAAATGCAAACTTACCACTATTTTTGCTTTAATTAAACTAGTCTTGTTCGGGTAAGTCTGTCTATCTATTACAAAAACAACAGTTTATAGTTTAAACTGTGAAATTGTGTGTGCGCGCGTGTGTGTTGTAATGATGGTGCCTGCTAACAATTTCATACTGCCACACTGCACATATGGCTTCCAAGCTAGCTTTATCTGAATCTTTGTGAATCTATTCTCTGTGCTATTAAACTGAGCACATTCCACATCGTTCAAAAGTAATTACACTTTTGTCTAGAGTGTAGGAGACTGCTCTCCCCAAACAATGAAATTCTCATTATTAGAGCTGGCACAATAACGGCACTGGTGTTCACAACACTGTGCATTGTAGCATCACAATAACTTATCCTAAGCTTGATGCACAAAGGTACACTGGAAATTAAAATTTCTCTAAAACCACAGTGTTGTTTTTTTTAATAGGCATTCGTTAGCTCAGTATAATTAGAGTCCTGTTTGACTTTTTTAAAAGCTACATCCATTCAGATTTGCATTCCCTTCACAACTTCTGAACAGCAGCTAAGTGCTCCAGCCACATGTTGTTCTAGTCCAACACTATTCACAAAACAATGACCCCAGATCAACAGGTGAAGTGCAGACCAGGACATATGCAATGACAAAATTCAAATGCAGCTTTAAGCAGTCTTTTGTTTTGGACAAGTGTCAGTAAGCTCTTTGAGCAGAAGAACTGTTATTCTTAATACAGCCAAAATTTCTTTATATTATTCCCGAGTTACAGAGGAGTAACTTCATCCACCACAGAAATGCAGCATTTGTTCGTATGAAGCAATAAAGCCCTTGAACAGTGCACTGCAATAATTCATACCAATTTAAAGCACAGCTGGAAATGAATTCTAAATCCCATTGAAAGTACAGGACAAATGCAGGAGAGCAAATGCAGTCACGTAGTGTGGAAGGTTTGGACACGGTCACAATTACACCTTACCAGTTTGATCTCTGGTCAGAACTTTTTCCTTTTTCATCCTGCCTAGCATTTGAATGACACTCTACAGTTATGAAGATATTCTATAGTTATGAAGAACAGCCAAAGTTGACTACGGTATACAATGTCTATAATGTGCTTTAATCAGTGCTTTTCACAGTGGTATCTCTCATGTTCAGCAATTAGTACACAGACTGCTGGTGACATTAGCTGCCCTGAGAGGTGGCAAAAGCATTAAGCATTAAGCAACATGATAAGTCAAGCAAATAGAAATAAAATAAACTCAGAACTTCAGTGAGTTAGCAACTATCTGTACTATCCAAATACTGTAGCCTCAACAGGCTTCATCAAAAAAGGTATTGAAGGGTACTGTAATCCTCAAGTGTTTTCCTGCTAAGCTTATGGCCTGCAATGAGCATTCCGAGGGCAGCCAGATAACACACACTCTAGGGCAAATGATTTGCCTTGCATTTTCTTTCAAGCCTTCAGCTTAAGTCTGATAACTCATTGTTTCTTTTCTTACTAGTGGAAGAGCTTTGTACCTGAAAGAAATATTTCACTTCTTCTATTAAGAGGAAGCAAGTTTGGGATACAGTTGCCTTTCACGGAGCCACAGAAAAGCTGAGGTTAGCAGGGAACCCTGGAGCTCATCTGGTCCAACTTCAAGCAGGGCCACAGCGAGCCAGCTGCGTAGGACCATGCGTGGGTGGCTTTTGAGTATTTCTCTAGATGGAGAACTTGCAGCCTCTCTGGGGCAACCTGCACCATTGCTCAGTCACCCTTACTGTAAAAAAGGGGTTTTCTGATGTTCAGATGGGATCTTCTGTGTTTCAGTTTGAGTCTTTTGTACAACCGTTCTCTGGCTGCAGTTCCAGCATCTTCCATCCATGGAAAGATGGAGGATGCAGCTTTGCAGCTTTGTGCTGATTTGGTGAGGTCTGAAGACTTCTTCCTTGAAATTTTTGCCCTCCTTTTATGAAAAGCTAGCTACCATTCGGAGCTGTGTCTCTACATCAGCAGTGAAAGACAGAAGTTGTTATGACTTGGTAAATTACAAGGTAAATTTTGGAAAGTCTAAGTTGGGCAAACTCTTGAGTTATCACTCTACTGCAATCAGCCTTTTACCTTAAGGATCCTAGGACATCCCAGCTGGCAGGACTTGTGAAAGGAAGCACAGCTGGAAGTAACCTATGAAACAGAGGGTCAATTGACAGCTAGAAAAGTGAGGCCAAGAAATTGATTCTCAAGGTTGAAATTGTTTTTCTAACTGTCTCTTCAAGACACATTGCTGAGGCAAAATGTGAGAAGACAGGGCTGGCTGTGGTGACAAGAGGAATACAGCTATGCAGCCCACTGATGAGACAACACTTTGTAATTGTGCATCCTTTCCAGATCCCTTGCCTGTGCTTTTCATCAGCTGAGATTGTTTCCCTAAGCCAAATGGGTGTTGTACAGGGCAGCTAGCAATGAAAGGTCTCTGCGGATCTACACCATGTCTGTGGCTAGGAGAAGAGTTGTAGCCAACAACCATGCCCAAAGCAGTATCACTGACAGGGGTGCAGCCGTGTGATGCTGTGCATGATTTCAGACAGGCTGTATGTCTGCTGGGGTCTTTGGGGAAATCTGTAAAGGTGTATCCTGCTAAGGGCAGCATGTGGCTGCAAAATGAGAACTCCATAGTTGCTTGCAGACTCAGTCAGTAGGTGTAGCAGTACAGCTGACAAGCTATTAAGAAGTGTGAAGCACACTGCTGGAGCTTTGTCAATAAAACTGTATTGGACTGCACTACGTGGTGGTGTGTGCACATGTGGATTTGCTACCCAGAGACAGTAGAAGAGCCCAGAATATCAGATTAAACAGCATAAAAACAACCTTTGTACTGCTATGAAGGTGAGAGCATTCTTTGAGAATGACCTTTTAAACTGCTAATCACGCGAACTGAAGTAATCTACAAGTTATCCAAGGATGAGTTTTAGTCGCTTCCTTCTTACAAGATACACAAACCACAATGGCTAAGGGAAGGATTATGTATATTTTACTCATTTATACTGATCACAACCTTCTTTCTGGAGATACATAGGCTACATCTTTTCTGGCCTACTTGGATGATAATTTTTACAAGATGCTTCTTTTTAAAAAGAAATACTACCAAAATGCCACATTCGTACAAACTGACAACTTTCTTAAGTGTGTATGAAGACAAGACCAGTCCTTACAATGACAAAAAAAAAGCTTCACATGAGCTTACAATGTCATACTACCGTGGCAAAATAGTCTAAAACATGCAATAATACACTATTTTGTATTATGAAGAGACACAACACACAGTTTTAACATCACATTAAATATAGTCTTCATAGTAGCAAGTCACACTATGACCAGCCAAACTTCTTGGTCTTAAAAAACTACAAACGAATAGAAAAGCTGGTTAAAATCAGTTAAGGAGTAGTTAAATGTTTCAGTGAGGTGTAGCTAGAATATGTCTCCTTAGCAGACAATGAAGTCTTATTTAATTAGGATCTGATTCTACCCTGCTGTAGTCATGACAAGTTCTTCTAATGACTTAAGTGTTCACAGGATCAGTCTCTTATCTTTAATATACTCTCTTAAAATAGGCCAAAATACAGCAAAGTTCATATACCAATTACATATTCTGACATCTCCGTGGCTTGAACTGTGTATTTACAAATTACATCCCCATAAAACACATGATAAAGGATCAGAAGCAAGCAAGTTAGAAAAAGATAATGACATCTCTGTCCATGGGTAATTTTCTCAACAGGGTTCTTTATTCATATGAAGTTACAATAACACCAAAAAATAAGAAAAAAATATATTCTGAGCCACTGTTTGAACTTAAGCACTATATGAAAGAGGAAGAAAAATGGATTGAGATCAGTGAATTATTTTGTCTAGGAGAGCTGCTTCATTGAATATCCACTGGCTTGGTCCTATGAGAGAAAATCTCTAAGGCTTTTTACATAGGGCTTGTTACAGATGTGTAACGAGCTGTAAGGGCTTAAATACCACTATGGAGCTGTTGCAGGCTTTTATGAGAACACACCATCACCTATTTGGTGATGCCTTGTTAAAAGCCTTCAAATATGCAGGTCCATTCATTATCTTCACTTAAAGTGAAATTGTCAGTGCCCTTGTTGAAGTAGGGGACTAACAGAAAAGTTGCAGTCAAGCTGGAAATAGGCAAGAGCCGTGTAAGCGTGTTCACAAAGGTATCTCCGTTAAGGAGCCTAAGTCCTGGAGTTTCAATTCCTTTCCCTACACTTTTCAACCTTTATTAAAACGTATCACAGTACGCTACATTAACGGTCAAACACAATGCCTCCCAGCAGCGATGCTACACTACTAGTGAGGAACATGGCATTGCTTTCTCATCCTTCTTGTTTGCTTTTAGATAAAGCCAGCTCTAGACTTCCAGCGGGCTGCTAAATGTAGTGACTTAAGTCCACAGTGTCATTTGTAAAGCGCACGAAAAAGGTGGTAATTCACATGTGAAACAGTGATAAGCTGATTTACTTCTGTAAACACAATACATTTTCTTGTATGCGTCTCATGTAAAATACATATCAGACTTGAATCTTTAAAAACAACAAAATCCGAAGTTTCTTTTTTTCTTACCCTTTATGCAGACTTTTGTGCCTTACTATTGCATAAACTTGGCACCGGGGTGATATTTCAGACACCATGCCAAACATGACTCTCACTTACAGTGTTCCAAAACCATTTACTGTTTGCTGAACACACACACTTCAAATTCACATTGATGTAGCTAAAAAATTTTAGCACTCTAAATGCCAGCAGGCAAAGGTGAGGAAAAACGGAGTGATTTAGCAGAGGGTAAAGACAGTCCAGCTAGGTCAGAGCTTTCACATTATTGTAGCATGTTCTGTATGTGTAACTATGCATTGTATACTCCATAAAGTTCAGATCTGGATGCCAAACTACTGTAGAGGCAGAATTCAAAGAATGGATGTAAGCACAATAGACCATTAGCAAACCTACCATTGTGTTGTGCTGAGAAGTGGGAGTCCTATGGCCACAGTTCTCTTGCGTCAGCAGAGAAACTGGCTGAAATTCCTCAGAGTGAGGCTTGTTGGGAAAACTCACATGCAAGGGAAGGTGAAAGGCTGGGAGCCCGTCACTCTCCTCTTCTCCCACTTTCTGTCTGCTTGTCACCATGGCTACCTCTCCATCTGCTTCCCCATACGGAGAGGCTGGTCGCTTGGAAGACATCCTGGAAGGAACAAAAGAGGAGAAAATAATGAAACCTCCAAATAAATCCTTAATGCCGTCATTGTGTGGTTAGGGGCCATTGTAACAGAAATGCCTTTTTTGTGCTGGCAGAGAGCAGGAAACCATCCAAATACCACTGCAAAGCATACACAATTGGGAACAATGGCCAAGCAGGTAGCAACAGAACAGTGGCTTGTTTGTTGTGAGAATAATACACTAATATAGCACTCTCCTGTATTCTGGCTTCTTAAACACGAAAATTCACCTAAGAAGACTGCATAATGAAATGCAATTCCTTTTAAAAAAATACCCATCTGGTTTTGAATTTGCAAGAGGCTGTAAGATACAAGCTATTGTCAACTTAGCTTTAAAGGAATAACCCTCCACATGTATTTAACTTAAAAAATAAAATATCAAAATAAAATAAAATAAAATTAGTAAATAAAACAATGTAACAAGATAAGATAAAATAGCTTGCTGTCAAGTCAAAATGTCTGTGTTTATAAAACTTCACTCGTGTGAACGGTAGAGTGTTATAATCACATTGAAAGAATCTTTTCAGGTTCACAGATCTGGGATAATTAAGCAATTAAACATTTGGACATTAATAATCTAAGCTTTTTGACAACACAAATTCAGGGCTCTACTGAGTGAATGAAGACTCGTCAAGATATCTGAGACTTCCTGCCCATAGTCAGACCAGAAAAATACACACCTAACTGTCATTCACATCTATAAATACAAAAGGACACACAACGGAGATGCGTAGGGCACACACCATAAAAACCACACAAAAATCCTGGCTCGAAATTCAAGGCCACTGTCCAAATTTTTTGAGATTGTCTGGTAACATTTTTTTGATATCGTGTACACAGTCACCTTTCAAGAAGACAGAGAGAATCCTTATCTCATCAGAAAAAGTCTTCACCCAAACCAGGCACTACTGAAAATCTTATAAGACAGTCTGAGCCTGGAACACTTCCTGCTTGGGCTTCAAAACAGAGGGGTCCAGTGAGGTATTAAAATGCAAGAGACTTCTGGGATTAATTACAGCAACATTGTTCATGAAAATCAGGGTATGTGCACGGATGGCATAATGGGCCTCTGTGCTAAGCTTGGGCATCTGCAATAAGGAGTGGAATGAAAAGTAAGAAATCCTGCAGACGTAGTCAATAGAAGAAAAGAAAGAAAAATGAGAAATATTCAATGGAAAAGAAGAGGTTATGAACAAGGAAACTGAAGACTATTGTACATAAAAGCTGAAAAGGCAAGCTGAAGTAATACTGTTCCTCCTCAAAAATCTAGCATTTATGATTCTAATTACCCCATTTTGATTTTCCACTTCACAGTTAAAGGGCTGCATTTCAAAAGCCCAGCAGCCTCTTGAACCATGTGTGGGGCTGCTGTGAGGTGGAGCATGTCCATACGATTTGGCATATTGAGCACGAAATGGTTCTTAGCAGCAGTCAACTGGGTCTGAAAACAAACAGTGACTTTAAACAGCCCTTTGTTAGGACTTATTTTGTTTCTAATGATCTCATTTTGCGCTTTACCTCCCGAGCCAAGTTAGATTATATTAAAAAAAAAAAAAGAAAAAAAAAAAGAAAAAAATAATAAAAAAATCCCCACCAGAACCTAAACTCAGCTGCACATCGCCTGTTCTTCTGAACACCACCTATTGCCTGTACATAGAGAAGCAATCTGTATTTTCTATTAATGTTTGACTTAGTCCAACAGACTAACACTTCATACATCCTACCTGAATTCTGTCTTCTAGGCTTCCCCACCTACGTGTCTGCAGAGAAGCATATGTATAAAGACAGAGATCACAGATACACTCTTACTGGCAGTTCTCTACTAGCCCACTGAATTCAGCATTTTACAGCTAATGTTTGGCATGACAGATCCCAAGCTTTTCTACTGCAGAAAACATGGAACACCATCCTGAAGTTAACGTGAATTATTCACATTCTGCATTGCACTGCACCAAGAAACACATTTTCTATTAATTTTGAGTATAACATTTTGGTTACTCATTTCAACACTGGCTTGGATTTTTACAAAATCAGCACTAAACAGTTGTCTCAATTTTGGCAAACAAAAAGGGAGAGACACAAAATCATTAGTCAATTATTGCATAGTTATGTTCTATATTTTAGCACACTTATATTTGATAAGACGTCTAAAAACACTGTAAGCTATCTACCAAATTCTTCACTGCAATTCACTCTCACAATAAAACACAGAGAAAGGATGCCCTCTGTGGTACTGAAGACTTGTTTTACATAGGTCACTCTGAAAGTAATGCCTCCTATTTATTTCCATGGAAGCTACAAGAGATACAAAGAGCACAATAACACTGTTTGATAAAGCAAATTCTCAGCTAAAGAACACTTTTTTTGCAACATACACACCACCATTAGCTGACTCGCATGGATGAACTGACCGAGATGCTCTTCATTTCATGTTGTGACTGCTGTGCAGGGGTGTCCAGAATGTGTCTTATCTTTCACATTGCTGTCACCACTGCTGAAAGGCACCACCCATGGCCTCCCCATGCTCACATCCACTGTTTGGTCTCCATCAACATTCAGCAAGTGTCGATGAATGTCAGTAGGTGCCATTTTTTTTCCACACGAAGAAATTTAATAACACCCCTTTGCTTCAAACGCACTTCCATGTCAGACGCCATTCTGTCAGACTGCCCCTCTGCTGCCTTCTGTCACACAGCAACAAAATGTAATGGAATATTCGTGGGAAGGTTCAACCTCTACTGCCATGCCACCAACATCCGCCTCTGGTGTTGTGGGCCAAAAGAATAAAATAGGAGACATTACTTTTGGAGCAGCCTTTGTATATACTCTGTACCCAAGCTGTGTGAACCCCAAACAACCACAGATTCTGCCATGTGGCTTCACAAGAAGAGTTCGACCACCACATTGAAGTAAAACTCTTCTGCTAACTTTATCAGTGCATATATGGTTTCCCATACAGTGCTCAGTAAATGTGCTCCAGATTGTCATCACCTTCTGCTCGTCACCTGTTCCCAAAAGGACTGACATCATTTTTACAGGGGAAAAACGAGACAATTATGTTTATGATCTAGAAGTAAAACCTATGGGTTGGACTGTAGGTCATAGTAAAATCCAGCAAAGGAAGCAGCAGCTTTTTCCTTCCTCACACAGCTCTTAAAAGATCCTGCTTATATTACAGTCCATTTGGCCATCATAATGCTAGAGGGCTGAGAAATTACTGAAGTGGCTAAGAAAGCCAAGTTAGTGACCCAATTTGCCTCAGCCTCCCAGGTGACCAGGACACTTGAAGAAGCAGTGGCACAGCACTGGATGAGGGTCATGCAGCCCAGGCAATGACCGTAATTTGTTTTCTAGGTAGTTCTATCCAGAGCCAACCTGAGTCGGGCAAAATCTGTGCTTTTTGAAATCCCATCACCACCTTTAACACCTGGCACAAACATCACGGTTTCATGGAAATTACTCCTTAGGAACATCTGGGAAATTTCCACAAGAAAACGTAAGATTTAAAAATATAAATAAATACTTCAATCAGGAATGACTTCCAAAAGGACAGTAAGTACCAAAGAGTACGGCAGCAAAGGATCAAATCACTGACAGGTTCACATGAGTAAGACAACATGACAGAAGGTAAACTCACTCATTATTTCTGCAGCTTTACTGGTCCCTCTTCTGACTTCTAAATGATCCCTCAGTTCATATCCCTTTCACACCTCTTCATTTTCCTAGGCAGCTAATACCAGGTATCAAAAGAGTCCATATCTGAGATGCAAGTAGAGTTCCCACTATAAACAATAAGCAAAAGGAAACAGCTACATTGTGAGTAACAATGTTATCTGAAATTGAGTGCTTTTAAGCAGGTCTATCTATTTATGAAGTTACTAAGATTATACCATTTTAACAAAGGGCTGCCAAACATCTTGGACCTACTTTCAGGGATAACACAATGGTTTACAACTTACATAGACAGAAGATCTTTTCCTCAAATTAGTTTAAACTCAAAAAGGTTTTCAACTACTGTGGAAGAAGCTTTAACAATCACAGAATCATAGAATAGAATCACAGAATGGCTTGGGTTGGAAGGGACCTCAAGGATCATCAAGTCCCAACCCCCCTGCCACAGGCAGGGCTGCCAGCCACTAGATCAAGTACTAGATCAGATCACCCAGGGCCCCATCCAACCTGGCCTTGAACACCTCCAGGGATGGGGGGCATCCACAACCTCTCTGGGCAGCCTATTCCAGCACCTCACCACTCTCTAACAAAAACAATGAAAGAGTATATCTAAAGAATAAATGTCAGCTTCCTCAAACATCAGTAACTTATGGATAGGGAAAAAAAAAAAAAAAACCAGCACAACAAAAACCTAAAAAAAAAAATTAAAAAATCACACATCCAAAAAAATACAAGACATAACTTTCAGAGAATTTGTAACACAGTGGACGAGAAACTGAATCTAATAGGACATCCCTGAAAGTGGAATCCAGACTCTGAAGATTTGCAAGAAAAGCTGAATTTGGAATTGCCATTAATCACTTCTACTGAATACAAGTCCAATACCTAAGTATTAATTTCTTTTAGACAACTTAACTGCTAAGTTGAGATGTAGTGAGAAGCAGCAGAACTCATCCCACTGTAGAGACATACCTGAATTATAAACCCTGAGCCCAGACTTGATTTTGATCAAGGGTTAGGATGGAACTGAAGATTTAGATCTGGTGACTAGTTCAAAATACATGGTGATGAACTCTATTTCTTGTAAAGGGACACTTTTCTGTTTTCAGAATGGCTTCCCGATATGCAGAATTGTGTTAAATTTTCATTAAATACACGCATTTTCTAGTAGCAAAAGTATAGTTTTTTGTTGGGGTTTGTTTGTTTGTTTTCCAGGGAGATAAAATCTCAACCTTCTAACACATTCTTAGCCCACAAATTCTTGATGTGGTTCATTTTACAGTAGAAGGTGGTTCTCCATATCTTTCTTTATACCCTTTCAATTTACAGCTGACTTTCTGCAGGCTTAAACTGTGCCTACTGATCTCACTGCTTTCAGACTGACTGCAGTACGATGGGATTTTCCCACTGCAGATGAAGAGATGCGCTGCATCCACATGAATCGTTTCTTCGTGCCACATACAAGTATTTGTTCTACCTCAAAAATTTCAGTCTAGCAAATAACATCAGCTTGTTTTTTCCCTTCAGTTTAACTACCTCAAAAAGTGATCTTTTCACAGATCTACTTTTTTATTGTTATTTCTAACAGAACCTCATTTAGATATCTCCACTACGTCTGTTCGTTGGTTCATTTGATACATGGCTGTACACCCCAAGTAAATCTAAAGCAGCATCCAGTATTCAAGGAGATAGTGCCCTCTAGCACACAAGCAGCATCCATCCCAGTTTGATTGCTCACGCCATAAAATTTCATAAATTTTATGTCATAAAACTCTAATCTTGTTACATTAAGCAAAATACCTCAGAAACATTTCAGATACCCACAAAAGCTTTTGGAGAAATGGCTTATCCATGTCTTCAAAAGTGACAAACACAGATGTGTCAGGAGAAAAAGATATGAGGCCATAAATCTTAACTTGTTGGGAGTTAATTAAGGGATTCATCAATCACTGCACAGCTAACACCATACATACACAGGCAAAATCCCGTCAGCTGCCACAACCTACAGCAATCTACAGGTTAAAAACTCCCAAAGTCCCTCTCTTCTGACTATTTATAAATGACTTTGTATAATCTAGCATTAAGACCTGTAATTATAAAACAGCATTAAAACAGGCCTGCATAGTTATGGATAATTATAGTTGGTACACTTTTTAAAGAAATAAAAAGCTTTTCCATTCAAACGCAGGCTTTGCCTTTTTGACAGCTCCAAGTCCACAGGATGTAGAGAGATGATTTAAATTGTATGTCAAATTTTTGACTGTGTGAGACTTTCTTTTTGCCCTTCTCCAGGGAGGCCTTGTTGTGTTCTCACCATAACCAGGCGTGACAGCCTGGCGTCGCGGAGCCAGCTCCGGAATCGGCATGAAAACGCTCACCTCTTGGGTTTCGTGGGCAGCCACTGGCTCCGTCCTTCCCATGGGCAGGGTTGGGCTCGTTCAGCTCCACAGGGAGCAGGCAGGCAGAGGGACACGTACCAAGCAAACAGACACACGGACACAATGGGCAGCTCGGATCCCTCAGCCACAGCGCGAGGTTAATTCGGACCAACAACTGCACCGTGAATTTATTCGCTAAGACGGTTTGATTTCAAGCCAAATGCTGTAAATTAAACCAGTCCCACATACTGCAGTGGGATTTCTGACTCTTCCTGATCTGCAGGGATATTTCTCTTTAATTTATACATGGGAAATCCTGTAGATTCTGCTCTTCCACAGAATAATAGGTGGGCAGTCACAAGCTTACTCACACCATCAGAAATGTATCTGCCCCATCTCTGTTCACATTTAGCACAAACGACACAGCTCATACTCCCGGACTTACTGAAGCCACGGTTTCTACAGGCAGCCTGACCAAAAGGTGCCAATTAATACAAATGACCATCTCCATCCCATGCTGGTCCCAAACTGTTTATGCATGCTGAATAACTGGTACCTCTAAAAAACAGACACCATTCGTTTTGACAGGATCCCTTGTGTAACAAGGTATTACTCAACATGAGTAAGGGTGGCAGACTCCCACACTCTGTCCCACTGGGAACTGCAAGCCTGACTTGTTTCTACACATACCACTAAAAACAGACTTCTCTTGGCAATGTCTTTGAGTCATTTGCAGCCTGGTTTGGAATTCTTTACTGAAGTAATTTTACAATTTAAAAAAAAAAGAAAGCAGCAAACATCCTCAATCTACTAATCAATAAATGTATGTGCTTCATGCACACCCTCAGCTGTCACTCGCGCTGAGATGCAATAAGCTGTTAATTATTACTTTCGGAGATCATATCCATCAGCCATCTTTAAAAATGCACACATGCTACAAATAAGTTGTGTTATTCAAATAAGGTTTTGGTGAATAAATTACATCAGTTAATAAGTAATGAAATCGCAGTGGCATAACCTGTACAGTACCTCTGAGCACTCCTCTTCCCCCATAGCCAGCACCAGAACCTCTATGGGTAAGGCCACCCAAGAATTACCACCTCATTTTCTCTTTTTTCCACTCCCTTTTGCTTTCCACATTTTCTCCATGAATGGAGGGTAACATCGACAAAAATCTTTTAGTACAACCAGTTTAGAGATTCTGAACATAAAATGGGCAGGGAACGCTAGCCTCCATCTATTTTAAAGTTTGCATTGTGAAGTGCAGCAATGTATCTTCATGGCAGGGCGACTGACAAACCTGATATCCTATATACTGTGGAAGCTGTCTCCTGAGAAAAGATACTTTGCAGAATTCCAGTGGTAAATGGTTTCATTCTGACAAGTTTCAGGGCCTTCTAATAAGAAAGTCACCGTAAGTGTCTCTCAATAAAACATTAAACAAAAATCCTGTAAAACTTTTTATTTTCATAAGAAAAATCAAAATAAAAGCTTTCCATGAAATTTAAGCTCTAAACTCAAAATTCATAGTCTCAATTTTTTTTTTTCACTTGCAAGGAATTTTTGCAAAAAAAATAAAAAAAATTAAAACCACTGAAAAATCAAGTTCAGGAAAAATACAGCGTGAAGAAAATTCATGTTGAAAGTTCCCAAGCAGGTAAGTAGGAAAGATCTTTTGTGTACAACAAAGTTTCTTGGTGAAATAGCCTAGTCTGTAACAAACCAAGCCTTGACCACTACTAAATCTGAAAGCTGATAAAGCAACTCCTATCAAGACACTATATTCCATTTCTGCAAATAATACTGCACAGTTCTTCTGCAGATCCGAAACAGGACTTTGCACTGACAGCCCTGTTTTGTACAGTGTAGGTGCAGAGCAGGGAAGTTTAGCCATTTTCCCCTGACACACTGCAAACTCAGATGTGGCACGAGAACCTTGCATCCTGCTTTTGTTTCATACCTGTGACTTCCTAAGCCTTTTGTTCTTCACCAATTGGTATGCCTATTGAAGGAGCCTCAAAATCTTGCAGTGCATTTCCAAATCATAAAAACATGTAAAGCATGTTTCTAAAAGACCAAACTTCAAAATGTGGATTTTTAAAGAACTTCTCCAAATGGAAGGTTTGAGCCACATAACGAAAATGTGGTCAGTGTGCAGGCAACACACAAATGTAGTGGTGCAGTGTCAAGGCGCTGAGCATCTATCAGCACAAACTCAGAAACAGCAGGATGCACTCACTGTTGATGTTTCAAGTAAACTGAGCCTGATCACTGGCCTCTTTCATGCAAAAGACTCTGCTTGGATGATTTTGAATTAAATCCACAAGCTCATTTATTTTCCAGTGCATCCTCAAATTAGCTCTGGCTTCCCACCCTCCTCCCCAACCCTTTAGAAATGAACCTCCCTCCTGCTCTTCAGCTCCTCATACCTCTTGGCTTATTACACTTTTCTTTATTTATTTTTTGGTATTTGCCCTAATACTACAGTAGAATTAGCAGAGTTCTGGTTTTACTTTCATGTAAAGTTCTAGGAACTACTCACCACTAAGAACTACCCCTGTCACTGTGACATTAGGTAACCATCACTGCCTGCTGAACCACCAACTGGAGTCTAGTCAAATAGTTGAGATTTCAGGCCCTGAAACTTCCCTGTACAAACCAATTCCCGAAAACAACGGAGAAGCACGCAGTCAGTCTCCAGCTGCTGAGTGGGAGAGCAGTACTGCGTGCTGCAAGAAACCCATACATCACATGCAGACGTGCATACTGAACTTCCATTGACAGTGAGTGAAGTGAAGGCAAAGAGATGAAAACGCTTTAAAGTTATGATAATTATGAATGACTTCCTACAAAGACATTTGAGGAAGCTCAGGCTCATTTAGAGAAGTTAGCTAATACTAAAACTTCTGCAGTGCAGGGGGCTTATTCTTGGTCATGCATATTCTTTGCCGAACCAAGCTGAACACTGAATTTTCTCCAAGCGTTACTAAATGATGAATTATTTTCAGTGGAATCAACATTAATAATAAAACTCTCTCCCAGAAGACACCCAGATATCAGCATGACAAGCCATACTGCTGATTGAGACTTAGCTAAGTTATGACACAACATTTCCCACTCTTCCACCAGGCCACGGCCTAACAATGCCAGGTCCAAGGGAACAGCCAGCCAGCTGCAAGCTCCCCTCACTTTCCCTATTTACATATCAAACTCAACAAATTGATTTTTTTTCAGTCTTTCTAAACTTCTGCATCACCAGAGTTTGTGTACAATCCCAAATGAAGTAGAAACAAAAATTAGAAAAAGGAAAATTAGCATCCCTCCCCCCCCACCACTTCACTCTGAATTTCCCTACATACTGGTAGCTCAGAGTAAGAAGTTTATGTTGCATGCACATTTGATTCTAATCAACACACAAATAATGGCACTTTCAAAATTGTTTTCAATATACCTTCTGATGCTTATGCATCTGACCTTACTGTTCTGCCACTCTTACATAAACTCTTGGTCCAGTCTCGACTTGGATATGCACTTGCATCTTGCACACTGCTTTATAACAAAAATGCAAATAAACACAGGAACACCTACACGCATACATCCATATGCTTACTGTGCATCTGCTGGTCAAACTGATAACGCTAGTGAAGTACATATGTACATACATTCCTGGCTTGAACTTGTATCAGGGAAATACTGGGCCTCTACTAAACAACTTCCATGGGAGAAGAACTAGGGCCTCAGAGAGCCTGTGTGTACCAGTAAGAACTGTAAGCAGAGTGAAAAGTTTTCTCCATGTGTACGCAAAAACATACTGAGGCAGAGCAATGTCTCTAACGGATACAGTTTCTTTCCAACAGGTTAATTCCAGCTGCCTGGAACTTCTGTTATTTTTTTGTTCACATGCATGTGTCTGCCCATCCTCCCCCTCCTTTGGGGGGGTTTGTACATGACAGGTGCATTCTTAGCCCAGGAACAAATAACCCTGAAAGACTGAGAAAGAAAAATCAAACTGAACTTGAAGACAAAATGACAGGGAATAAATACATTATTGCTTTTCTATTATGCTAAAAACAAAAAACAAAAAATTTCGAACATCTATAATGTCTAAGCAATTTGAGGTAGAATTTCCAAAGCTGAAAAGAGATTGTTCCAAAGCCCAGATGTTGCCTTTCAGAAACCAGTGAAAATTGCTGCCTCTGAAAACTACTCTGAAATACAAATAGAATAAAACAGAAATTGTTTAAATAATTTTACTCAGACGTTCTGACGACATTCCAAAAGAGGAAGATGATTTTTTTCCAAGTGTTCAGGTGGTTCTGCATCCACCAAAGTGCTGCAGTGCAACCACAGAGCCAGGTCACCTCTGCTCCTAGAAATGCACTGCACGAAGGGTAGAACATTAATGTTTGTGGGCTGCTGCGAGGCTCTGGCTTCACTCCTCAGTGCAACGTGCAGTCAAGCTGCCTCCATTCATGCTGCGAGGCTGAGAGCTGTTATATTGTTTGGTTTGAGGTGCTACTGAGCCCCTCTCCAAGTGCTGATGGCAGACGCAGAGTGTTTCCCACTGCTGGGACCGCACACCTCAGGAAGTGCACTGACTTAAGCCCATCACTGCCTAACAGCTCGTTTTTTTCTACATCTGATTCCAAAGTGCCTACCGAATTTCAAGAGAAAGGACAATATTTATTACAAGTCACAATAGTCGATAATTACCCATCCTAAGTCACGTTAATCCTAGATGCTGCTGGAGCAGCTACATCATTGGAACACAGCTATTATCCATACAGCATGTATTCCCAAGCACAAACAAATGTGTATTGCTTATCATAAAAAAAACACTAGCACTCAGATAAAAGAGAGACTGTTCCAAAGAGACAGCATACTTTTAGGACCATAAGGAGTATGGAATATAATTTTAGGACAGTACGGTGGCAGGCACTGAATCACTGCTGTAAAAAGGTGCCCACTCTCCAGATCTTTGGGATTTGGGTGGGAAGGAGGTGAGAAACCCTGAAAGCAGCATCTTTTCCCCCAGGGGCTTCAGAGGAAGGCGCCTTCCAGCCCTCCAGAGGTGCTTTGTCTACCTTCGGGCACGCTGTTTAGCAGGACTCCCGTGGAGCTCCACAAAGCCCCAGCTGTACAAACCAGTGCTGCCAAGGCACACTGCTACGGGAAGGACAGAACAGGGAGGGTGTCTAACGGGCTGACCACTGACCGAGCCTGTGAGGATAAAGGAGCCTTGGTGGGGAGAAGCAATCAGACAGTGCTGTTTGTTTATTTTACCTCCCCCACCACACACTGGATCCTTTTTTTGTTTTTTTTTTCATTAATAAAACCATACCCCTCGGAGAGGCCTTTGTGATCTACAAGGGGCACAGCCCCTCTTCCTTAGCACCGGCGAGTTTACGTAGGCAGATTCATTCAAATGCATCCTAAAATAAAGACCAGACTCTTCCCGCATTGCACTGTCCACATGCTGCCTTCAAACACGCTTTAAAAAATCACCAGTAAAGTGTGCTTGGATAGAACTGCTATTACCAGGATGTAGTAAAACAACTTAGCAGTTTAAGAAACATTGCCACAGCGGTCCGACTTCAGAAGAGAGCTAGAGTCTTCTGAAGAAAAAAAAAATATATATATATATATACACACATTACAGTAAAGTAAACCTGGCTGCTATTGCCATAACAAGTGGCATAATAGCTTTCTGAAAAAGACCTCCTCCCCACTGGGAATACACCTAATTATATTAGGAGTGAATCTGAATCCAGATGTTCAAATCCAAAACATTTGTTAGGGTTATTGTAAGAAGGAGGAATTTGAAGGGCACCTTCGGTCTGTGTAATGAAGGGATGATTCAGATTCCTTCATGCTAGGAGATAGGTGCTGAGCATCTTGAAAAAAATAACTTATGTATTAAACAAAAGTGGACCTCCAAACTTCCTTAGTTGCCACTTTTTTCCAATCTTCAACCCCTTCCCTCTGCTTTTTTTTCTTTTTCTATGCACCTGGCTTTGGCACTAAAAAGAACTCAAAAATGATCAGATATATTTGCCCTGTATCCCCATAAAAAGGTGCTGCACGTGCAACAGAAAGCAGATCTCCCAGCAAGCCAGCTGAAGCACCTGGAGGCGGCACCAGGAAGAGCACTGCTCAGCTGGAAGAGGATGCCCAGCACAACATGGGCTGCCTGCTGCAGGCATAATGATCAGTAAGGAATAATTGCAGTCGTATTACACTAAGACACCGAGAAAAAACACTGATTCATTTGTAACAGCCAAACACCTCCCTAGGTTGATCAAAGGCAGATGACCAGGCTTTCAAGGTTAACAGCATGAACTGGTACCAACACCAAAGGTCCACCATTCCATTTTTCAAGTCAGAAGAGTAATAAGCAGCCTCTGGTTTGGGTGAGTAGTCATCTGGTGAGCTCTACAATTGTTTGAATGACATCTCAGATAGAGGATTGGTTGACAACTGATGTACGCCACAAAAATTTAATTCTGCAGTATGACAATGTCCTTAGGAGCTGATCATCACTGAAGAAGCACAAACATGGAAACCTCAAGCACGTAACTGACTGCATGTGGGCTACTGAAACACAGCATAAGGAACTCAGAGGGCTGCTATTCAGTGCCCAGTTAACAGCAGCTGCCTCTGTGACCCTGCATAATTTACTGAATCTTTCTGGCTCCCAGTTTCTCTATTTCTACACAAGAGATAAGAATGTTTAAAAGCTTTATACAAAGCTTTGCAAGCTCTGTTTTTCTTTTTCTATTTTTTTGAAAGAAAATATTTTATTGGTGATCATTGTTTGTATTACTTGCTTATACCATTAACTTACCTGATAGTTTTGCCTAAGCAAGGGGAAAAATTAAGTAACCTATTCAGCTACTGTTTCTTGTAACTGCCAGACTGTTTCTTTATCTAGTCTGACAACAGAACCAAAGAATCTTTTTTCTTTTTAATATATTGGCCATATCTATGTAGAAATCTATTAATCTTTCTCCTCTGGACAGTGATAATGCGAAAAAAAAAACCCAACCGAACAACAACCAAAACCATAAACAACAACTAGAACAAACACCACATACTAGCATTTAGCAGGAGAATTTCACTGAGTCCTCTTCACTGCCCCATTCAGTTTCCCTGGATTCCCTTCTCCGTCCTCCACACAAGATTAGAGCTTACCCCTTTGCAAGGTAAAGCCATGGCAATTTACAATTACTGAGTGCTTTTTACTCAGAAGAACTAATTGAAAAAGATCTCACATCTGGCATCATACAATACTGCTGACAACGCCCATTGCACCAGTTTGGTTCCTGTCTACTCACCAAGCTGCCCCGTATGGCACACTAGTAGAAGCCTGAGCCCCAGGCACTCTCCCACAGGGATCCAGGGCCCAGCTTGGGCAGCAACCCACTAGCTCTGTTTCCAGTTTTTTCTTTTATTCAATAGCCGTGATGAGAATTCCTTAGTACAGCGAAAATGAGGAACATCTCAGTCAATCAAATGCCTCATCAAGGTAACGATGAATAGCCAAAACATGTCCCCTTTTCAACCTCTGCCCTGTTAACTAAATCCAAAGGCACATCGAAACGACACAATTCCCTAGGAAGGGCAGCTTTTCTATCACTATAACTTATGCCTACCTCCTTCATTCACAAACTGAAAGCACTCTCCTGTTCAGCCTCTCTCTTGCAAATGGCTCACACAGGTGCACAGGGTACGTCATGGATAACAAGCACAAGCCAGATTCATAAAAGTGCCAAAAAATTAAAAAAGGGGAGGGGTTGTCTTGCTGCAAGAGATCTTCAAATATGCTTCCAGTAGAATGATGCCCAAGCACTTCTGAAATTCTGACTAGGAGCCCATCTATGCCTTGAAACAGCCTCATGCCTCTACCAACTTCATCCCACTTCTCTCCTCTCCTTCACACAGTTTACTGGAGAGCTTTTTATACTTGCACTACTCTTTTCATCCTTAAAAGCACTTAGAAATACTAATTACTCTTCATATATCCTTTCTGTGAAGTAAATAAGGATTATTATCCCCTCTGAAGTAAATAAGGATTACTAACTCCTTTTTACAGATTGAGGGAATGGAGGAGAGGATTTAAAGTGGTCTGTGCACCATGACGTAGAGAGACAATATTGAAACATGGATTAAGATACAGAAGTTCTCCATCCTGTGCTCAGGCCACGGTAGTCTAAATCTTATCCTTCCATTTGCAAATGATACTCCCAGTCCAATTGTTTCTATCTGCTGGTTGATGATCAGATATTTAATGTCTGACACAAAATGAAAACATGAACTCTAGCACAGTGCCTCCTATTTATCATGCCCCATTACTTACACTGGGCGGTAACATGTGCCCGTATGATGGTTTTCAATTTTATTATAGCCTCTATTTGCTCACTCACTTAAGATGTTTAAAGAAGAGTTGTATGGATTATCAGACAGCCTGAAAAGTTCAGTTCAGAGCTCTTCAAACACTGTCATTTTCATCTTATTAGCACAAGTAAAGTAAAAGCCTTAGGCAGGTAATTTAACATCCAGTCTATCCAAAGGGACTTCTAAAGGAAAAGTCAACCTTTGTAAATTGTTTGTGATAATCTCCAAATTGATCATTAATTATCAGCTGCTACCAAGCGTTTCTTCCACCAGTGGTACTGTGAACATAATGCATTCCCCAGAAATCCTGCTATTGTTGCCGCAACCCGGGTTGTCAGCCATCAACAATGCAGTCCCAGGGAGGCTGCAGTCCAGCCAAGTGGATCCTGTCCTGTCCATGTTTCCTGGGCAGTTTAAAAATTCCTTATTTTTAAACATGAAGGCATCCATTACAGACGTTATATTTTATATTTGATACCTTCATGCATATAGTAGAAATTGCAATTAATTTAGAGCTGTTCAATTGCGTATTATAAAACACGCATTAACTTGCACTGCCGAACTAGGGCTGATGTAGAGAAACTTCATTTTTCTATTTGCAGTTTTCTCATTTTCTTCTACTGGAAACGAATGCTGAAAATCCAAAACCAAAAATCTAAAAAAGTACCTTTCCATACTTCTGTGAAAAAGAAATCAAGGTGAGAGAGCTGGAAGCACAGCAGATAGATGCTTGCCACCCTCATGCTGGCCTATTTTGGACAAGAAACTGCTCAACAAAATGCAATTGCAATGTGATATAAAAAGCTGTGAGCAACATTTTCCAGAATTGTCGGGCATGATAAACAGTTTAGAAGGATTTTGGACTATTCTATGTCAAAAGCGTGGCATCCGACATTCTCACAGTTCCTAATCTAACTCCACTGAACTTAACGGATAATCTCCACTTAACTTCCAGAGAACACTTCTGGATGTCACGCACCTTGCATCTTCAGTGTGATCAAACACACCTGACAAGCCATGTTTTGAAAAACTGCCTCATCAACTATGAAAACCACCACAACACCAATGAACTGCAAGCTTGGCAACTGTCTCATCGTGCATTCTCAGGAACATCATAGTTTTAAGAAATAAAAAATAACCATTAAGTGGAAGATAGACACAGGCAATAAGAAACTTGCATTAATCTTTAAAAATGGTCTGTGGGTTAGAAAAAGAGAAAACAAAAAAACCAGGTGGAGCTCCCACTACCCTGGGTGGTAGGTATAACACAGCAGTGGCTGAAGCCTTCTGTATTTGAGAATGGCGCTCCTAGCAGCACTGTAACACATTCCTCTATTTTTGTAATAGAACCAATACAGAATAATTCTACACATGTGCAACCATGTTATCTTCAACACATGCAGACACAGAGTACAGGAGCCCTGTTCAGACCAGAGATGACTGACACTCCTTACCCAGTCCATTAGCGGTACCACCACACTGATTCCTGATGATGTTAAATGCAAGCAGATTACAGTTGTGAAGATGGAAAAAGACAGCAGTCCCAGAGCTGAAAGAAGAACCATCCCTCAAAAGCAGTTTTGCTCACATTCTCTCAAATTCATGTAATTTAGGCTTCCAATTGTAGCACAGGCTTTTTAAAGGATACACATGAAAATTTTAGTTCAAAGGGTAGAACAACTGAAATGGAATAGTCTCTTACAGACAGAAGACACACAATTTTGCTAAAAAGCAAGGGAATGGACTTGCATTTTCTTCAGTGAGATGGTGCCAATGAACGGGGCGCAGCTCTTGAGGGAGGTTGAGCTTTAAGCCCTGGCCTGTTTCACAGGCTAACATGCCAACCTGAGCTAGCATGGGGCAATCCCCATGACCCAACGGGGGTCACAGCACCTGGAACTTCCTTACTAACCAGCCCCAGGCAGGGGATGCTTTAAGAATGATATACATCATCTAGTTTTGTTTCCTTGTCTGATTTGAGGCCCTCTTATTGCTGCTTTCCTAGGCCCTGCAGAACCAATTACTCTATAGGCCACTGAGCAGCATTTTATTCTTGTCGCACAGCAGAGAATAACATGCTAATTGCAGATCAGATTTAGCCCCCTCCCCCCGGATTTGCATAACTTATTTCCACTCTGACTGTGGAGTCCACTCTGGGTCCACTCTGACTGTGAAAAGACACAAAATAAATATTTTTCAGAAAGGCAGGTACTACCATGAGGAGAACTCAAGCTGCACAGTGTGCATGGAGGTTGCCATCCAAGATCATGAGAAACCTCAGCTTGACTGCCAGATCCTGGGCTGAAATTGTTGGACCAAAAATTAAAGAATGTGCTCAGAAGTACAAACAAAATGCAATTTAGGGAGAGAAAATAAATCCTGTGATGTCACTTACAGCTAGCTCTTTTCAGTAGAATCACACTAAATACTATCAATGCATGCTTAACATTGGAAATGAGATGTAACATCAGTAAACAATTTAATAATCCAGTTAGAGAAGCAGCAACTGCTTGGCTGCTAATGAACAGTATGATATCAAAGTTGTCATCTCTTAAATGGAGCCTTGGTGATTTTACATACATGTTAGCCCTGATTAATTCAATTGTGCCCTGTGCATGCTTAGTGCTGCGCAGACAGAGGGGAACAGTCTCTCTGAGATCTCTCAGAGGATTGCGTGAGCTTTGAAATCCCGGCCCCTATGACGTTCCACGAAACCAAACTCAGCTCACTTGCCAGGAAGCAATAAAAGCAACAAGGAAACCATTCCTGTGAGTGCATCTCAACAGAACCAAGGCCCGCTTAAGCCACCAGGGAGGGAAAGTTATCTAAAGCTCTCCGGTACCACTGCTTGCTTTCAGCAGTCCTCAGTCTGTATTAGCAGCTAACATCTGAGGAAAGGAAAGGTTTTCTGCTTGGCAATGCTGTGGTGTTAATGTAACACAATCTGTTAAATGAAAAAGCAAAATTAATTCCAATTTGGTGTCTTCACATTTCACACTCCAGAGACTCTTACGGACTGAATGAAAGACAAGAAGGGGAAGGGAAGAAAAAAATTTAGGGAGTTTTTCCAAACTTAATCACCTACTTCATTGAATTTCACCTAATTAAATCAAGAGGCAGTCCAAAGGAAAACTAAGAAAGGTGTTTTATTTATATTGGGATTTCTTACAATAGCATAAGAAATGTCTATCTGTCCATGTCCCATTGCCTGCTGCCCCTCTTCCTCCTGTCCCTCCACAGTTCAGCTGTTTAGCCTTACTTCATCCGCACAGTAAGGAATGGATTAAGCAGAATTACTTACTGCTATGCCAATTACAGAGGGATTAATTACAACTTTGCCTCCTGTCCCTCTAAGGTTGCGAGTTTGTCCACCAAAATAAAGCTGAGTTCAGCTATGTGGATGGCTGCAAATACTGCAGGAGACAGAGGAACTGAGTTTTTCTCTTGTACTCAAAGATTTGCCTGCAGTGCAGTGACTTAACCTAAATTCTTAACTCTAGGCAAAAGGGTTTCACAACTGAGCTACTGTGCCACTCGGTGCTTCAGCAGTAAAAGGAGCTGGCAATAACACCTATTTAACAGTGACATCATGCAAGTTAATCCCTTCATATTCATAAAGCACCTTGAGATCTTAGCACGGAGGACACAAGGTAAGTACCAAGTTTTGTCACTACTGCAATAAATCGTGGCATGTTCCAGTCAGACTGTACTGAACTCTCTGGACTTCAACTCAGGACATCTTTGGCTTCTTGAAGTACACATGCCTTGTCCAAACCAAAAAACTGGGAAGCTACACAAGATTTTTTTTTGTCTCCAGACCATTTCTTTCTTATTCATTTTTTTCTGAAGAAATTCTTCTCCATGCCACCCACATTCGCTTCCAGGCTAATTATACTGTGAGAGACAACAAGCATAAAGCTGATTATAGCGTACTGAGGCCAGGGAAGGCCTCATCAAACAAACAGGACAACTTCCCTTGGTCTGTTGCTCACTTTTTTTTTTTTCCACTGGATGATGAATCCCCAAACCCGTATGGCCATCAACCTCAGAAAGGACTAAAACACCCTTTGTTCCATCCACCCCCTTTTTTTCTTCCTTTCTGCCACTCTCTTACATTTCCAGCTGCACCCTCCCCAACCTAAAAATTGCCAGCCAAACCCTCCTGTTCAGTCCGGTTGCAGAACAGAATGAAGCACGGCCAGAAGAATTACCTCCACCACTCTGAAAAAAATAAGAGAGAGAAAATTCCAAGAACAACTACCAACCATTTACTGCACAAGAAGTAGGACAGAAGAATGCTAGCTGGCTCTCTCATGCGAATTTATAAACATACATGATGTTTCCCTTATCATCCTCTCTCCCATGCCCCTTTTCACCCCACCACAAGACAGTGGTTGTTCCGCACATGTGCACTTCCCAGTAAGGCCCAAGAACCTCAAGGAGTTACGAGCTCCTGTTTGGCACCTTCTGAAGCCTGTGAGGAGGACGCCTGACCCTGAAGAGTTCTCAGCATCTTCAGCTGCCACTGATTCCAACAGATACTTTGGGCGCTCTATTTTGAGCTCTAAAATATCAGGCTAATAAGTCACTATTATTTATTTTTAATTGAGCTATGGTAATTTTCTGTAGACCTTTCTACACCTTGTAAGCCTACCTATTCCAATCTGTTAGTCTGATACTATCTATCACATTATAAAAAAGAGCTTCATGTACAACAAGTATGTCCCTTTCAACTCTGGATAGTCTATGATTCTAAATACCTCTAAATAAGTGTTATGCTGAATGTCTAGATGATTCATCACATAAAGTTGGAAAAGGGACCCTAGAAGAAGTACCCTACTGGCTGGGCTGAATCGTCTTTAGAGATATTGATACAATTGTTCTGATATTGTATTTTGCTTATAGTCCAGCTTTTTTAACACACCAAAATGAGCCAGTATTTACCTACAGCAAAATAGTTCATTTCAGTTCTTTGCCATTATTTATTATAGTCAATTTGTCATATCTATATTGCTTATATCATTACTGACACAGCTATGAGTAACAGCATGTATCATGCCTCTTTCTTTCTGTATACAACTCATATTCAAATAAAGAATAGAATATTTCAGCTAGATGAATAACTATTAAGAGTGTACATTCAAAAATCAGAAATCAGTTCCTCATTCCAGTAAGTGACTGCAGTCATTCATTCTATCCCTGCCGTAGATCCTGCTCTGCTTTACAAGAGAAATGTCCTAACAACCAGGCATTAGGAAAATTCTGCTGAAGTTTCATCTCTCTGAAAGATAAATATATTAAAGAGGTCTTTCGCAAGTGATAAAAAGGAGAGGAAAACAGTCACAAGAACAAAGGAGAACGAAGAAAACAACAGTGCTGATTTGCTGGTACAGTGACACACTGTTCTAATACAGTTGTTTCGGGACTTCTACCATCTGATAACATGTATTACTAGTGCTCTTGTTCTACTTACTCCTGCTTAGAGGCCCTGGCTTGATTATCTGACTCTGATGGAAGTCACCAAGGCACATTCATGAAGCAGAGCTTCTGAACTGAAGGACCCACATAACTAACAGGCATGCAAAATTGTCTTGGGTAGGAAGAAGCTGTATGTACCTAGAGCTTTGGAGAGTCACGGTCATACCGTGCTGCTTTAATTCTACTCCCTTAATAATCAATGCTCATTAATTAGAAAGGAAATAAAGAAGAAATAAAAATAGGTTACATAAAGGAAGATGTAATCAAAAGTTTGAAAAATAATTTAAAATCTCTCAGTCAGCACAATGGCAAAATGCAGCAGGCTAGCTTGTCTGACTCAGGTGTGTAAATGGACAGTAGGAATCTCCTCCTGCTTTTTAGGATGAATGCCCTACCTCAGGATTAGATGTTATCTCCTTCCTACCCAGATACTTACACAACTTTCAATGACTGTATTATATAACCTGTAAGACACTACATATGTCCTACTCCTTATTCTACATCACCATCCATTGTAATCCTAACTTTAGCATCACACAAGACAAAAGGAAAATAGACATTCAGACTCGGACTATTAGCATTGTAACATACATCCTACTGCCAACAAAATGTAACACATAATAATGATACTAAAAAATAATAATGAAACTAAACTGTATTAAAATGGGCCCAAATCTGTTGTTTAATCGATGTCACATACCCCCACTGAAGCTTTGCACAATTGCTTCTTCATTCCTGAAACATGAAGTCAGTCCAAGGGGACTCAAAGCTATGCTGTATTTTCCATTTTTCACTTCAATAAATATTACAAATACATTACCATGTATCTGGGATTTTTCTGCAATCATAGTAACAAACCAATGTTTTCATAATGTCGCCATAAACCGCAGCTATTACCTCACACAAGGGCACCATGTTTTGGCAATGCAGTGCAAATACTAGGAACAACTTCACCATCATCTTCCAAAATAATTCTCTGAACACATTTCCCAAAACTCTGTAGCAACAAAAGCTCTGGTGCTTCATCCCTTCCCTCCACCCTCTTGATGAATGAAAGAAAGCAGTGAAACAAGCAGTGCCCTCTTCCGTACTTTTTTCTTAAAAGGACCTGAATCAGAGTCATCAGTCGTTAAATCACGCTGAAGTCAACAGAAAATATTCCAAAATGTGGAGAACTTACGCTTGTAATTTAACCTGTGCCTATACCACATTTGGTACCTGAGTCGTGGGGTGGTCTGCAGCAAAGCCTGAATTACACCAAATGCATAAGTAGTACCCCCATTTTAAGTGGCAATGATGCTATTTGTTACACAGAAAACAATATGAAGATAGGTGGAAGTTCTTCTGTGTCCTGATCTTATAGCATGTCTAAAAGCTACAGAACTTCAGAGGCATCAAAGCCACTCAGAGACTAACAGGACCAGCCTGTGTCTGTGTATTCCAGCTACCTTATTCCTCATCAGATTCTACTCAATATGGTGTCAAGCACCTTACTGTTAATAAGGATTAAACCTATTTAATTAAAGCATTTCTAGAGATCGCATCACTATCAGGCCTGATTAATGGTTCCTGAAGTCCACAGCAGCTAGGCTGCATTTCTTACATATTCTAAATATGACTGTGTATTTGCATTCTGGGTTCTTTCTCAGTTAAAGCCAGTGCATGCAAAATAAATTCCACAATCCCACATTTTGTATACAAAGGGCATCACACACATCCTGCGAATTAAGCTATTCTCCTGAAATTATCTTAGTCTCACACAATCACACTTCAAACACTCCATATGTCCAGTTTGGTTATTCCTCCTTTAAAAAGCTAATAAATGTAAGACTTAAATGTAACTGTATTTCATCTAAAAACAATTATGTGCGGTACTTTGTGCCAGGAAAAGCATCAATAGGAATCATTAACAACGCTTCCACTTTATTCTCGTCCTGTTTAATGGGCCCAATCCAACATCCAAGTTAAGTCAATGAGAGCTTTATAATTGTTTTCAGTAGGAGCTGGACAGAGCCCTATGATCATGTGGGGGCTTGTGAAAGGAGGCAGAATGACGAGCAGGCCCTCTGTTTGTTCACATCACAATACTACAAAAGCAGAAGAACAAACTTCCCCATGATGCTCGAGTCCAAAGCCGCATAGGAGCAAGTTACAGAAGCTTTGGAGGTGAGGGCAAATGCTGATCTCTGCACTTACTCAGCCCTTGTCCTCTTTTCTAAGACCACCAATGAGTGCACCGAGCTCTGTCAAACGTGAAACAAGTTCTCATTTGCTGAAAACCAGACTGACACAAGATGCTCAGTGCCTGTCGAGAAGCAAATTCTTACTATTACTCTCCTGAAGTGTTCTAAAAATTTGAAAAAAGTATGAAAGATCCACCACTACACGTACCCTCCCATTCAGCAGGCTTATTTTCATCGCAAAGAAAGAATAAGTCATCCGCACAAGGGTTACAACACATGCATATTGCTTCGTTGAACTCTACCTGATGAATGGCTCTAAAAACACAGATGCATTTATTTCAGGCACTTACTTTGACGTTTCATATGGATAAAAGTAAGGACAGAGGAAAAATAAGCTCTGATTTTGCCCCAGGCACCCCTGGAAGTGGTACAGTTCTAAACAGATCAGAAGCATGATCCAAACTATTAAAAACATTAAATTACTCCTACATTCTAAAAGGACACACAGATTTTTTTGTATTAGCTGGCTCACATGAAATTCTTTCACACACTAGTTTTTATTTCTTTACCAAAAACATGCACTCTTCCCCCACGTGTTTGTCCTTTCCTCCTGCTTTCAGTGTTAAATAATACATCAGAATCTTTGAAAATACAGATGTTACAGAGCCTTTGAAATGCAGGAGCCAACTTCACTGTAGAGACATTCAGAACTGGAGCAAGGGCTTCCTGGAAGGCACAAGCAGCACATGGTGCTTCAAGGGATTTCTAGAGTCCTGTCCCAACCTCGCTTTCCCCCATACACTGGAGATGGTCACAGAATCTAATGCTCCATTGCAATACGGTGCGTGCATATTGTCGACTTCATTTTATTTTGGACTCTAACAATGACAGGCAGTGAAGAAAGCTGAGGTTCAACCTCTGAACCCAGTCACTCACCCCCAGCCTCAGTGCAAATGCAACTGGAGCCTGATGACAAGGGGGAACTGACCACAACCCAGAAGAAGCCGCACCAGATCCACCAACTGCATACTCCTCTGCCCTCTCTCCGTCTTAAGTTTTTCTAAACCATATGTTTAAACTTACTAGGAAGGGTGACACGATGCAGCAGTTTGCGTAAAACCAACAGCACGCGACACATCTGGAATTACAGCAGGGAAAAGAAGGGGAGGAAAGAAAAGGAAAGAGTCAGCTATTTGTTCAGTCCTTACTAACAGCATGAGGGAACTCAGGTTAACAGTGTAAATCAAATAAAACAGTGTACAGATCCAGCTTGCAAGTTACCATTTCAATGAAAAGGGGGACAACAGCAGGCTGTTTCCAGTTGCAGTCACACTCCCTTACCAACAGTCTTCCCACCATAACCTGCCACACACCCACCCAGGAGCTTCCTGCAAACCACAGTGGGTTGGAGGAATCTACAGAAAATAAAGTGACAATAAATATGACTATGTTACCTAGAGACGGAGAGAGAGGAAGCAAGGAAAATGGCCAGAGTGTTGACATTAGTCAAGTAGACTTTCCCTTCTAAAATTTCCATGAACATGGGGCCAAATAGTAAAGGTTTCATTATGCATCCGCTCATTACGGAATTTCTGCTTGCCCATACCAGAACACAGGAGCTCATTCTTGTGTGATCATTAATGCTGAAGGGCGGATCAGCTGCTCATTCCCACTCCTGAAGAAACCCGCTTTATGGCATGCAACATGAAGAACGGTTCCACTGAGAAGATGCTCAAATAACTTCAGTACAGTCACTACGGGAAGACATGGTGGCCTGAGAACTCGTTTCTTTGGTTTTGCTTTCCACTAGAATCCCTCTTTAAATGGGTATGGAATTTTCTTAAGCTTAATAGGCTTGTTGTTCTCATCTCCACTTGTGAGAATCGTGGCGCTCCCCATAAAAAAAAGCCAGAAAGTATGCTCATGGGAGAGGACTGAAAGAAGAGCTGAGGGAGGAAGAGTCAGGATGGGAATAATACACAGGACTGAGCCTACTGGCTGGTGGGGGCTGTAACCTTAAGCCTTAGCAGTCTTATTTCACACACGTATTTTAAAAAGTTGGATTTTTGCTGTCCATACATTATGGTTCATCTAAAACTATGTGGAAGCTTTTCAGTTTCCAGTGTTATCATCATTTTATCTTTAGAGATCTGACTTTATCTTTCTTTCATCATCTCAGTCGTTCTCTACTAAAGAGAGGCTTAGGCAAATAAAATGTAATAGTTAAAAGCAGTATTTTCTCAAGACCGCGTAACAGAGAGAAAAGGAAATCTTTATAAAATGAGAATGTAAATAACAATTAGTCCTTTTATTCACTCTCCTGACATCTCAGAAGCACACAATCCAGCCCTACTTTTCATTTAAAAGTACATTTATTGAGAACAGCATTCAGCACTGTTATGATCTGACATGAGCAGCTCTCTAGACACAGCAGCAAGAAACCTTTAGCCCTGTCCAAAGGTGTTAACAATGCAGTACTAATGTGACACGGCACTAAATGGATGGCCAAACACAGAGGCTTTGTTACATGCAGGAGGTTGCATTTTCATCATCTTTTTCCAAGCGTGTACCTAAGGAAAACACTCTCTAACCTTTTCATTAAAAGCATTAGAAGCAAAGAAGAAACACATTTTGTCCCGCATATTTTTTGGACAAATCTAGAAAGGCAAGGAAAGAATACCTAAATTGCAAACAAAGAATGAAAGCTACAAATGTTTTTGATTTTTTCTTTTTCTTTTTCTTTTTTTTGTGGCATCATGAATTTTCTTCTGCTTAACCTATTAAGAGTTAAATGTGGGCTCGTCTGAGTATCAAATTAATATATACTCAAATCCTCTCCTAACTCTCAATTTTTTCATATATTTTGCAGATAGCCTTTTACCAAAGATTTCATACAGTCTAATACATTCCAAGTCTTGTTTATAGATTAATTTGGTCAAAATCATTGCAAAATTTACGCTATCAACTTTGTTTTCTATCTCTGCATTGCTAAGGGAAAACCGCGGTCCTGATTTAAAGCTGTAAATTCAGATCAAATGGGAAAGTGTTAAATTCAGAAGGGCTTTTGGTCCATTAACTTCCATGCTGATTTGACACGCTCTGCAGTGCTTGGGCAACAGACTCTGCTACACAACGTATTCCTAAGCAAACAGTGCTTTGTGTCATAAACCATCTGGGGTGTCAGCTCCAAGGGCCACTCATCCAAACTCCTCTGATACGTCTGGAAATGCTGAGGTGCAGAACAGAAACTTTTCTCCACTGCAAAATCCCTTTTGCAGGAATAAGAAGGCACTGCCATCAGAGGAGCAATGGAAGGAGCAAAATTTTGGCTGAGGCAGTTGTTTTCATTATTCTGCTGAAGAAAACCATTGGATACAGAAGCTTTCTGAAAACACTGATTTTTCTAAGGTACCAATAAAAGCGATACCATTCATAACCTGGACAGTGCTCCCTTTCATATCAGAGCCTATGGTTGCAAAGCTAAGTGCCAAGCAGATGGTTGAAATCTGTTTTGTATAAAAAGTGTGCGCACACGCGGTTTTTTTAGATCCAGTTCTTTGTATTCATATTCAGGCCTAGGTTCTAGCCATCAAAACACTGGCACCGAAGCAATCATTAGCAGCATTTTAGGCAACTGGCAACTAAGGTATTCACTGTTCTCCACAAAACGTTCAGCTAATATCTCCCAGATGTATAATTAAGGCAAAAGATCATCTTCTTAAATTGGTATCAGTGCTTTGGATGGCCTTTCAATAGACTGCATATATATGTAAAAAAGCTATTTTATTTATCTTCTTTTTAAATAATGTTCTAACTTCTATTACGCTCTAATTGTTTATGGTTGCTTTTAAAAACACAGGCTTCCATATCAGACTCTACGCAAGTATAACAACAGCAACTTCATTCATCTCTTTTTCGCCTTTCCTTTAGATACCAAGAAAGAAATTCCCTACATTATTTTAATAACAATTACCCGCCTTTCTTATTCGATGATCACTTATTAAATAATATGCTTTATTTGTTTTATCTGATCTAACGTAACAACATATGATAGGCTATGCCTTTCTGGAGGGATCTGTCTGCAGCAAGGGCCGCAAGCCCCCAGCGCTGCTGATGTACACCGGACAGCCCGCGGCACGGCACTGCTGGCTCAGGCACCTCTCCCAGCTCACCCGAGAGCAGGCTGCTCACCGTCACCAACAGCAGATCCAAAACGCTCCCCAGCATTTCAAACCCTGCTGTCTGCCCAGGGTTCTCGTGGAATCTGGGAGCTGCTGACAATAATTTGCCTGGTGACAAATTAACAGAGGTCACAGTTTTGACAACCGAGGTTATCAAACAAATGTAGACTGCATTTTTTGCGCAGCGGTCTCGCTTCAGACCTCAGTGGGCACAACTGGGAGTCGCTACCTTCGAAAGCACGCAGTTTTCAAAACAAAGATTAATTCTGTGTACAGCGCCAAGTCCACAAAGGCCCAGATGTTAGCTCTGATGGAATTCAGGTGAATTTTCATCACTGCCAGCCTGATCGCACATATCTGCCAGAGATACCGTGTTGTTTGGGATGAGCAGTTAGTTAACATCTCTTCAAAGCACACCCGTACAGAACTTCTGAAATCGAGAGGTCTGTGGAAGCTTGCAGAAACCTCTCCCAGTACTTGAGAAAGTCTAACGGCACTGCAATTGACGCAAGTCAGCTGCAGGTTGAGGAAAGCCAGGCTTGCTCTACCATCTCCTCACTGCTCACCACTCCATGCCTCACTGGTGAAAAACACCAGCCTTCTTCGCAGAGTTGAGCAGAACATTCATTAACTAGGCTCACATTTTAGGACCCGACACTGAGCTTCAGCGCAGTGAGTCCAAACACTCGGTGTGAATGAACATCTTTTAAAATGATGCCTTGCCTGGCCTTACCACAAAGTAGGGCTTTGTGAACACACTGCTGAATAACTACTACTGAAATACGGCGGAACGTGCCTGATTATAATCCATTACCTTGAAAGTAGTTTCCCTCTTAAAAATCTTATCTAAGAAAATAACTTAATAGCTCAGTCATAATACTCATAGGCGACACAGATCAAATCCACCCAGCACTCCTCAGTTTATTCTGCATGCTGCTGAGAGAATGGGTAAGAGAGGCAGTGTGGAGACTGGACCCAACCCGCCTGCAGACCTCTCCAATTCAGCCCTACTCTTACCGAGCACGGCTGGAAATGGAAAAAAAAATACTGAAATAGATTAGAAAAACTTTTAGTATGAATAACAAAGTAACTCCTCCCTTTTAATAAGCTTGTCTCATTTCCTTCATTTTGGATCTCGGTGGCACATGTAAAAAACAGATGTCAAACTCGCGGGCAGGGATCACGGTGCATTTTGTGCTCTGTGCCGTGGTTTTTGCTTTTCAGCAAGTTGGTTTCTTGCAGCGGTTGCCTACATCGCTGCGTTCAGTGGAGTCTGCTCCTCTCATTAATAATCTCCATGCGAAGAATTTTTCCTGGACACCCCCCATGCCCGGTCCTTGGTTATAGAACATACGACAGCTCCCGTACGTGTGGCTGAAGATGTTAATTGTTCTCCAGGATAAAACCTTTCTGGCCTGTCAGCTGCATACGTTGTCTCCCCACTGACTCCTAAACACTGCCCGCACTTCCCAGCCATCCCCAGGTAGGGAGACAGCACCAAAGCTTGCCCCAAAAACTGGGGAGGTCCAGAGACCGCATCCCCTGCCAGCCCTCACTGCACAGCTCAGGCTGTAAATACTTCTGTACTTCAAACCGTTAATTATACTCCGAAGTCCCTCTTTTACATAGTTAAGTAATTTCAATATTACATTTTCATCTCGCTAGAAGGAGACCTTTAGAAATTATAATTGGGCTGACAGAAATCTGTAATTTGCAGTTCTTTGGAGCTCAGGAACGAAAAGGATGGTCTTGAGGTTAAAAAACAGAACTAGCGGTCAGTACCTCTGGCTTCTAAACACAACTGTGCAAACCATTTTGTGACACTGTCCCTCAGTTTTCTCATCTACAGGCTGAGGCTAATCTTGCTTCTCAATTGAAAGAGCAAAAAAATCTTCATGACTTGTACAGCAATGTTTTCCAAATGCTCTAAATTTCTAACCAAAAGACATTATTGGAACTATTAATGTTATCAGTACTTCTAACAGTAAAACAACTTCTACGTACATATATGTAAAAACTATACAGATATAGAATACGCATGCACATACATCATTCGATTTATAAACTCTGAAGCATGGTTTCAGGACTGAAATCTCATTCATGAACCATGCTAGGGATCTCTTACCTACCCTCCGTTTCTGAATTTTTCCCATACAAAGACACATTGATATTAGTCTAAGCTCCAAGCACAAAGGCTGCTCTGTGGAATGGCAAGAAACCTTCTTTTTTGTGTTTGTACAGTGACGAGCATAATGGGGTCCTGATTCAGGATGCTTGCACTCTACAAAAACAGACTAAATCAATGACACCAATACACATGCAGATTATCTATAAAGTAGATACATGGCATACAGGACAGCAGTACAGCATTCTTCCCAAACATTTCATGGCGTTTCAGGAAAGCACCATAACCTAATATGTTTTATGAGTCACGCAAATAGGTTGAGAGCTTGGGCAAGAAGAGCAAAACTGAGCAGAACGTACAAATTAGAAGGAAAGGATGAGTGTTTTCTACTGGGAAACCCTGCCACACTCCCCTCAGCTGCAAAATCAGAACCAACCCGATGTTCATACAGTTTCAACAAAGATGAGAATCAATAGCCATCTCTACAATACACTGCCCATAAATAGCTCCTTAAATCTCCAGAACCTGTGAGCAAAAGACAAACCAAAGTCTGAACCTGAAAAGACAGCGGTATTTTCTACAGCTCTGTGTATTTCAAACTCTGAAGCCTGGGTATTTTTAATGGAAGTGGAGAAGAAATCTATTTGGCTTTACTCAGCAACTGCAGAAGGAAACAGTACCAAAAGAACTGTGTTGCATGTTCTGTTTTCACTTGATTTCATTTAGCCTTTCAGTTCTATTTCAGTTTTGTTTCATTTAGCTTTTCTTTTTTTATTTTAAATCATCATCATATTTTGGTGATTCACATTTCACACCAGCACAGGAACAAGTCATGTAAACACAACACAACAAAACGACCCAGTTTGTTAATAGACATGCCAAACGGGTAAGAACATCCTTCCCTCCACCCTTACCAACCATCACCTTCCCACACATCTCATCCTTATCCAAAAAAGCCTCTGCCCCAGCAAGGCCACAGCATCAAAATTTAGGGAGAAAACCCTATGAATAGAAACCTGACTAAACCTTCGGAGAAAATGTTTCCAAGTCTTGCTTTACAATGTGCCTGCAACGAGGCCGTTGAGGGAATTTCTCTAGAAGCAGACGATTTCCCTGCAGTCGGATACAGCGCAGATACTGCAGTGAGCAATGCCCGCTCCCAGTACCCGGCCCCACCAAGGTGACCCAACCCTAACACAGGCAGGCCTACTCCAGCACAGATGGGACACAGTACTATGTGCCCATCGTTCAACCTTGTTTTGAAGCAAGGAATGCCCCCAGAACGACCACCCTATAAAAACCATACGCAAAACTGCATCTTTTGGGCTGTGATGGGTTTTGGTGGCTTCCCACTCCACAGAAGCACAGCCCCTTTGGGGCGCTCAGCAAACGGCAGGTAGCACAGCCTAATGCAACCCAGTGATGGGATGCAGCACACTGCCGGGAACACACAGCGACTGTGTGCTTTTCTAGGCTCACGGTTTTAGTCGGCCAGACAAGGAGTGGTGAAATCTTTTCAGTTAACCAGGCTACAAAAGTAAGAACAAAGTTCTGACTGGTTCCGCCATCTTCCTTCCTCCTGCTTCTGCACTGTCTGTGGAGCTGGCACACAGCTCCGGCTTGCCATCAGATAGATCACCTCTGCCCATACCCAACCTGCAAGGTGAATGGATGGAAGCTGGGACCTTTTTTTCACTCTCACATTCTTAAAATCAAGAAAGCGACAAGCTCAGCGCCAAAGAAACCAAGAGGATGACAAGTTGTATGGGTTTCACTTTACATAGATTACATTCCCAGGTCTTTTTTTCTCCAGAGCTACAAAGGTGCTGAAGTACATTAGATGTAGACAAAGATCTTAACTACTTAAAATGAAAGCACACCCCTGGCACAGCATTCCTCCCCACTACAAAAAACTGATTATTCCCATAAGAAAATTCAATTTCTATTCACGTGCCATATATTTTTGCCCCCAGTGTAGTGGAATTATGGTAAAACTAAGCAAGATTCTATGAAGAGAGAAAGAAATATGCAACAGTAAGACTAAAATACAACCATGCAGAAAAATTAGCACTAAGGTAACATTTTATGAGGTACTGAGATCAAATAGCACTAAGACACGCACATCCTATGGAAAAAAAGAAGCAGCAACGAAGTCAGTCTGTATGAACTTGAGAAAACACGATGGCAAAGTACCGGTAAAACAGAAATAAAATAAAATTATTATCAATCTCAAAGAAGAGCTGCCGATGTGAAGTTCCACACTGGGTCTTTCAAACAACCAAAATAAAAAGTATAAAAAGGCAATCGGGAAACATATCAAACACCGATTTTAAGAACAACAATACAATTACAATAAAGCCTTCATACGATTACAGTACAGCCTTTATAGTTACGAACGGAACGACTGAGAAATGTTACCTGACTGATCCCACACCACTTTTAAGGGAAACAAGGTCAATGCCAACGTCAAACTTTCGGAGTGAGCCCCAAGCTTGTTCTCATGTTCACTCCGACGGCGTTCTACAAGCCAAACATTGTACCACCGCGCTGAACAAATGGCTTTTTTTCCTGAAAGTGACGAAAGGACAAGCCGGAGAGAAGCGCCCGGACGGACCCAGCGGAGGGGGCAGGAGAACGCTCAGATCTCCTCGCAGCAGCCCGCCCCCGCCAGCGCACAGCATGGCAGCCCCGCACCACGGGCAGCGCCTCGCCGCCCCTCCGCTGCCCGCAGCACCTGGCACGGTCGGCAACAACACGTTCTTCCCTCCTTCCTTTTATTTTTTATTTTTTTAATCGTCAGAATTAAGAAACACTGCACTCACCCTCAAGAGAAATTAATAATAATAAAAACCCGTAACGCAGCGTATTACTCTCATACGTCTCTCCATCCCCACCCACTGCGCCCAGTGCCACGAGCAGCGCTCCCCTCAGCGCGGGGCAGCCCGCAGGGGCCGGGCCTCCGGAGGGGCCTCTCTCCGGCCGAGCCCGACCCGTCCCGTCCCGTCCCCGCGCCAGGGTCCCCGCTCGTCGCCCTGAGGCGCCCCCCTGGCGGCCCAGCGGGGAGCGGCGGCCCGCAGAGCAGGCCTGGCCGCCCGGGAACGTGGCCCGCCGGGTGCCGCCTCGGAGCGGTGCGGAAGGGAACGCGGCCCGGAGCTCCCGAAGTCACTCCGCCGGGCGAGGCGGTGCGAGAGCGGGACGGAGCCGCTCCGCTGGCAGATCCTGTGGCAGGCGGGCAGCGAGACGCAGCTTTTCTGCTCCTAACAAGCATCGGAGCGTCGTGCGCTCTCCGAGATAGATGAAGAGCCGCGAGTATTTTCAAAGGGAAAAGCGCCTGGCCGCTCGGGATGCTGCCTGCTTAGCATCAGCGGGGACGCACGGCAGCCACCAACGAAGCGCTGCGAGCACCACGAGAGCAGAACTTGTAGGCACTGCGCGCTGGCAGCATGCGCAGGTACACGACCGCGCTTCTCCCCTCCGCTGCCGAGCTCATTACAGCAAACCAGGCCCGAGCAGGACATCAACAGAACAGACAGAGCCGAGAGGACGTTAGACTCACTTCTGCAAGTGTTGTGAAGGCAGAGGCACACATCAACTTGAAGGTATCCTACCCAGCATCAGGAGATCACATCACACAAATGCCCATCCCATCATCGGGGCTCCACGTTGACATGCCTCAGCTGGGCACTACGTGCCGCTTACAGCATAAAGCCATAAGTGCTTGTTAAAAGCTCCCCAAGAAGCAGTAAATATTTTGTAAACTATTTCTGTATTTCACATCTCCGGACAGCAAGAGGAGGAACAACAATTCCTCTCCTTCCTAAAGGTACCAATCACAAACACTACGCACACAGACACTGCAAGATGCGTGGTGGGAGAGTGTGTGTATGTGTTTGTGTGTGTTTTAATTAACTCCTTGAATGCATATGATGAGCCAGCCACCCGGAATTAGCAATGCCAAACTCCCGATTTGACTCGAACACAGTGAGCACAACAGTGGGATTGTGCGGGCTGGTGTGTCACTCAGCCTTCTCCCGCTTGGGCTTTTTTTGCTCTCCAAGACCGGGTCACGATCGCAGCAACTGGTAAATTGTGGAGGTGGTCATTAAAATCTATAATCTGTAACAGTCAACTTCTTCCTCGGCAAGCGTGAGCACAGCAAGCGAAATGGGAGCACACAGGACGCTAACGAGTAGCCCGCGAGAGCATTAATTCCTTCAGATTCATCTCAGAGAAATGAAATCGCGCCCGTTTCTGTCGCGGCGAAGAACCACCGGCTGAAACCTCCACTTGGCACTGCATCCATTCTCCAGGCCCCAGACCCCAGACCTGAACACACAAGCCCTAGAATCATCTTCTGAAAGCACCTCAGAGAAAGGTAAATGCTACTTAGCCCAGTACTAAAGAAATCTCACTGGCTTACTTTAAATGAAGGAGTAATCACTCTTACGTCTACAGGTAGGTTTTAGGAGAGTGGGACATCACTCTGAGCAAGGCGGCTGGTAGAAAGGCATTATTCTTTCTCCAAAACTCTCAGCAAACACAGAAGAAGGAAGAAAGCTTTTAGGGTAACTTTAGCTAAGAAAAGCACTTAGGAATACGCAAAGTTTCCTTTTAGGAAAATGATTTCTCCATTTGACAGTGTTGGTACAACCCCAAAATAAATTCAGTGGGAGTCTGAAATGACTCGTGCAGCAAAGCGGCGCAGCAGCTAAGTATATTTCTCTCCTCCCAGCAGAGGCTTGCTTTACATCCTCGCCTCTCCCTTCTACGTGCCGTTCACCAGCACGCAGAACGCTTCCAGGGCACGGAACCAGTGACTGGCGATGCTGAACTTGTTCTGCTGTCCCCATCCCACCGCTCGGTCCACGCCTTTTGTCTGCCCCAGCTCTGCCTTTCCCCTGAGGAAGCACTAACCTCGCCTTCCCTCTTCCACACACACTGCAGACTTCCTTACCTCGAACTAGCGTGTCAAAAGAAAGGAAAGAAAGGAGAAAAGAATGAAAGAGAGAAAGGGAAAGGACGTCACTTGGTCCTGATGCCTAATGGAGTCTCTCTCTCAGTCTACAGAGAAATGTAAATATGCAGTAATTAATTTGGGCTTAAGAACATTCCCTACACTGGGGACATTGTTAAGCAGTCGCTTTATCTATTTTTCATTTACCAGATTTTATTAAGACGTTAAAACTTTATGTTGGGCATTTCCAAGATCTCATCATTCGGTACATTTCACAGCTGTCCGTGACGGTTCCAGCTAAATTCTCTCTACATTTCCACAGAGCAAACTTTCTTCCTGTTGTGGCCATACCTGGTATATTTATGCATAATAGCCCACCTTTAAAAATATAAAGAGCAACAGAAGAGTTGTCATTTTTGAGATGTTTTAAGCCCATTCAGAGTGCCACAGGTAACTCCCAGCGCACACCCTAGGAGTACTCCTGCCCCATGAAACAAGTGGAGCAGTTTCCAGTTACAATTTCTCCGTGCACCCCTCCTGCAAACCTCATCCCCCGCGTGCATTGTGGTGCTCCCCTGCACCAGGCAACAGAGCCGCCACAAACAGGAATAAAGAATCAAGGAACTTCTCGGGAAAGCACGACAGTCCTCACGTTTTTGGCACGACAATTAATTATACATGCCGGTTCACAAAATCTAGTGCAATTTACTACTGATGCTGAATGAATTAATGAGTGTTTATCCGTCTGACACTCGGGATCATTTTCATTCCAAATGTGTACCGCGAATGCCCACGGTAATGACCACAGCCGCCAGAGCAGCCCCATCGCCTCAGCTTCCCCAAGTTGAGGTGTCCAAAAGTTTCGGTGCTGCCTGCAGTTCCCCAGGATGCACCCAGACACCACGGAGGGGCGGGAGGGGAAGCAGAGAGACCCCCCGAGTGATGTGCAGGTGCTGAGAGCTGCGCTGCGAGCACTGTGCCTGACAGCCCTGCACCTTGCTGCTCGAGTTCAGCAGGGAACAGTGGGAGAAGGACAGCAACAGCACAACCGGAGCGGTCATGCAGATATGACGTGTGGGACCCCAGTGGCTGCACAACTGTGCTCCAGGAGCAGCGTCTGCTGCCGACGAGGGATAACAACCTGCGACAACCGCCTGAAACCCCATCCCCTGCACACCGTGCCCACGTACACACACGAACCCCGCATGCCCACGTGTGTCTGAGCATCCGTGGGGGAGAGGAAGCGCGTCCTCACGGCCGGCTCCTGGCAAACGCGTATCTGTGACATGGGCAGGGGCTGCTCTGTGTGCCTGTGCAACTCCAGTCAAACACACGACGGGTAAACAAACGGTAATGATTAACAGAGGTATTGGTTGGGATTACCAATTTCAACTGCGGGGGGAAAATCGTAAGAAAATGAAAAAAAATAAGTGATGTGTCCCGAGGTTCGTTTTTATTGCTTCCCATTCCTAGCGCTCGCTGTTATCTGCGCAGCAAACGGAGAGCGGTGTATTGATTATTTAACTGGAATGTGCACAGGAGCAGCGCTGGGATCCCTGAAAACAAGACGGATGCCTACAAAATCGGAGTGGAGACGCTCGCTTTATTTCTACGGTAGATATTTTATCCAGAATGATTTGTTTGTGTATCAAATTTATATAAACGCCGAGAGACTTCAGAGGAAGAAAAGTCCACCAGCAGGAAAATGAAAGGACCCATTCTGCCTCCCAGGCTCTATACGCATGCTGCTCACCACAAAGTTCAAAGAATAACCCAACCCGCTCGCTCGAACACGTCTGGATGGGACCTCGGCGAGGCCGACGTTGTACTTTCATCTGTCCATTGTAGGGACAGAGGCACTGCCGCGATGCTGCATCGCTTCAGCACAGCAGCACCAGCAGTTTCCTCAGGTAGTTGCACTAAGTTGGTACGACGCACGTGTACAAAAGCATCTTCTTCTATTATTGCAGTGATAACAAAGCAAAGAAAAATGCCCGGTATTCCACGCAAGTCTGGAAAATTGGTGGTAGGAGGGCAGCGCGGGGAGCAGCGCCACACACCAGCCCCACTTCTGGCAGAAAAGCGCTCTGCTTGCAGAAAGAGGGCAGAAAGCGTTCAAATAGTTCTTTTCCGCACTTCCCAATTTCGCTTCTCTCCGATGCCTCAATTCGGGCGCTCCTTCCCGTCCTCCCCTGCCCGCTCCCACCCGTTCCCTCCCTGCCTCCCCTCCGGAGCGCTCCGAGCGGCGAACAGCTTGCCTGAGCATATTTGTACCCAGCTGGTCTAGCACCTAGCTCGCACCGCACCGCCGGATACAACCAAATGTTTATACAGGAGGGAGCTCGCACCGAGACGAGCCCCCCCCCGGCAGCGCATCCCTCCCGCCCGCGGCCGGGGACGGCGGACTCGGAGCGGCGCGGGGGCTGCCCGCACCCGGGGGGGCCGCAAGTTGGCAGCAAGTTTCCCGGCCCCGCGGCGGAGGGCCGGGCCCGGCGGCGGCGCGGCCAACAAAGGTCGGACGGAGCGGAGCGGAGCGCTCCCGGCGCGGCGGCCCCAAACTTTGCCGGGAGGGCACCGCGCCGGGCGGGGCCCCAAGAGACAGCCCCGTGGGATGGAGCCGCGCGGAGCGGAGCATCCCCGCATTCCCCCCTTCCCCCCCACCGTGACAGCGGCGAGGTGACGCGGGGCGGGGTGGGGGAGCTGGGGCATCGCGCCGAGCGCGGGCATCGCGCAGCGAACACCGAAGGAAACACGGGAAAAGCGAGAACCCCCCCGCACCCCCCAGAAAAAAAAAAAAAAAAAAAAAACGCCAAACAGCAGCAATAGGAGAAAAAGCTTTTTATCCTGAAAGGAACTCTCATTTCACTTGTTAGTCAGAGCTTAGAAAAGCAAACACTTGCCAAAAAAAAAAACCCAAAAAAAAAAAAAAAAAAAAACAAACGCCAAACCCATCGCAGCCCTTCCCCCCGCCCCACCAAGTCGCCTCACCTTTCAAACTCCTGAGGTAAATCAGGGTCAGTGAGCATGCTGGAAAAGCGCAGTTTCCCTTTGTCACAGCAGCCACCTATGGTCGCCTCCGACTGAACCTGTCAAGTGAGCCCGAGCCCTCCACACCGATGGATTTTCTCCCTCCTCCCGCCTCCCTCCCGGCGCGCTGCTCTGAGCGAGGGCTCCTTGACCAGGCTCTTAAAGGGGCCGCGCCGCCGCAGCCCCGCTCGCCGGGCTCCCCCCGCGGCGGCGCGGCGCTGCGCACCCGCGGCCCCAAGAGCGGGGGGAAAAGAAAAATAAAGAGGTGGGGGGCTGAGGAGGGAGGGGGGGGGGGGTTGGAAGAGCGGAAAAGAATAAAATAATAATTAAAAAAAAAAAAAAAAAGCCCGAAAATCCACCTAAACGGAGAGCAAATCCCCTGCGCTGAGGAAGATCAGCGGGGAGAGGAGATAAAACGAGAGCGGAGTGATTAAATGGAACCAGTTACCAACTCTCTGCGAGTTGCAATGGGGGAGAAAGGATAGGGCGCAGAAAAAATGTTACCAAAGGCATTTGTGCTCGGAAGAATTTCCACTCCTTTACTACCCCCCGCCTCC